>NC_091337.1:25533182-25580682 GCF_038502225.1 Cherax quadricarinatus
TGTACAGTGCCAGCAGCTAAATGTACAGTGCCAACAGCTGAATGTACAGTGCCAACAGCTGAATGTACAGTGCCAACAGCTGAATGTACAGTGTCAGCAGCTGAATGTACAGTGCCAGCAGCTGAATATACAGTGCCAGCAGCTGAATGTACAGTGCCAACAGCTGAATATGCAGTGCCAGCAGCTGAATGTACAGTTCCAGCAGCAGAATGTACAGTGCCAGCAACTGAATGTACAGTGCCAGCAGCTGAATGTACAGTTCCAGCAGCTGAATGTACAGTTCCAGCAGCAGAATATACAGTGCCAGCAACTGAATGTACAGTACCAACAGCTGAATGTGCAAAGCCAACAGCTGAATGTACAGTGCCTACTGCTGAATGTACAGTGCCAACAGATGAATGTCCATTGCCAGCAGCAGAATGTATAGTGCCAACATCTGAATGCACAGTGCCAACAGCTGAATGTACAGTGCTAACAGCTGAATGTACAGTGCCAACAGATAAATGTACATTGCCATCAGCTGAATGTACGGTACCAACAGCTGAATGTACAGTGCCAACAGCTGAATGTACAGTACCAACAGTTGAATGTACAGTGCCAACAGTTGAATGTACAGTACCAACAGTTGAATGTACAGTACCAACAGTTGAATGTACAGTGCCAACAGCTGAATGTACAGTGCCAACAGCTGAATGTACAGTACCAACAGCTGAATGTACAGTGCCAACAGCTGAATGTACAGTGCCAACAGCTGAATGTACAGTGCCAACAGCTGAATGTACAGTGCCAACAGCTGAATGTACAGTGCCAACAGCTGAATGTACAGTACCAACAGCTGAATGTACAGTACCAACAGCTGAATGTACAGTGCCAACGGCTGAATGTACAGTACCAACAGCTGAATGTACAGTGCCAACAGCTGAATGTACAGTGCCAACAGCTGAATGTACAGTGCCAACAGCTGAATGTACAGTACCAACAGTTGAATGTACAGTGCCAACAGCTGAATGTACAGTGCCAACAGCTGAATGTACAGTACCAACAGTTGAATGTACAGTGCCAACAGCTGAATGTACATTGCCATCAGCTGAATGTACGGTACCAACAGCTGAATGTACAGTGCCAACAGCTGAATGTACATTGCCAACAGTTGAATGTACAGTACCAACAGCTGAATGTACAGTGCCAACGGCTGAATATACGGTACCAACAGCTGAATGTACAGTACCAACAGCTGAATGTACAGTGCCAACAGCTGAATGTACATTGCCAACAGTTGAATGTACAGTACCAACAGCTGAATGTACAGTGCCAACAGCTGAATGTACAGTACCAACAGCTTAATGTACAGTGCCAACAGCTGAGTGTACAGTGCCAACAGCTGAATATACAGTAGCAACAGATGAATGTACAGTGTCAACTGCTGAATGTACAGTGCCAACACCTGAATGTACAGTGCCAACAGCTGAATGTACAGTGCCAACAGCTGAATGTACAGTGTCAACTGCTGAATGTACAGTGCCAACACCTGAATGTACGGTACCAACAGCTGAATGTACAGTGCCAACAGATAAATGTACAGTGCCAATAGCTGAATGTACATTACGAACAGCTGAATGCACAGTGCCAACAGCTGAATGTACAGTACCAACAGCTGAATGTACAGTACCAACAGCTGAATGTACAGTGCCAACAGCTGAATGTACAGTGCCAACAGCTGAATGTACAGTACCAACAGCTTAATGTACAGTGCCAACAGCTGAGTGTACAGTGCCAACAGCTGAATATACAGTACCAACAGATGAATGTACAGTGTCAACTGCTGAATGTACAGTGCCAACACCTGAATGTACAGTGCCAACAGCTGAATGTACAGTGCCAACAGCTGAATGTACAGTGTCAACTGCTGAATGTACAGTGCCAACACCTGAATGTACGGTACCAACAGCTGAATGTACAGTGCCAACAGATAAATGTACAGTGCCAATAGCTGAATGTACATTACGAACAGCTGAATGCACAGTGCCAACAGCTGAATGTACAGTACCAACAGCTGAATGTACAGTACCAACAGCTGAATGTACAGTGCCAACAGCTGAATGTACAGTGCCAACAGCTGAATGTACAGTGCCAACAGCTGAATGCACAGTGCCAACAGCTGAATGTACAGTGCCAACAGCTGAATGTACAGTGCCAACAGCTGAATGTACAGTGCCAACAGCTGAATGTACAGTGCCAACAGCTGAATGTACAGTGCCAACAGCTGAATGTACAGTGCCAACAGCTGAATGTACAGTACCAACAGCTGAATGTACAGTGCCAACAGCTGAATGTACAGTGCCAACAGCTGAATGTACAGTGCCAACAGCTGAATGTACAGTGCCAACAGCTGAATGTACAGTGCCAACAGCTGAATGCACAGTGCCAACAGCTGAATGTACAGTGCCAACAGCTGAATGTACAGTGCCAACAGCTGAATGTACAGTGCCAACAGCTGAATGTACAGTGCCAACAGCTGAATGCACAGTGCCAACAGCTGAATGTACAGTACCAACAGCTACCAACAGCTGAATGTACAGTGCCAACAGCTGAATGTACAGTGCCAACAGCTGAATGTACAGTGCCAACAGCTGAATGTACAGTACCAACAGCTGAATGCACAGTGCCAACAGCTGAATGTACAGTGCCAACAGCTGAATGTACAGTACCAACAGCTGAATGAACAGTGCCAACAGCTGAATGTACAGTGCCAACAGCTGAATGTACAGTGCCAACAGCTCAATACACGATGGCAACAAGTTAGTGTACAGTGCTTACAATGTAATATACGATGCCAGTATCTTAATGTGCGGTGCCAACTGCTTAACGTAAGGTGCCACCAGTTTAATATATAGTGCCAACATGCGTACAGGATAAGTAAAATCGAGACGTTGCATGAACGTATTTTAGGAGATACAGTGGAAACTTAAAATTCTTGAAATATTTTCTCAACTTAGATAAGACGTTGAATTACTTTATCTTTTTTGTTTTAGGCCTAAAGAGGCAAATACTGAAAGTTCCTCCTCTAAAATAGAGACTTTTAACTGTCCGTTGACCAGTCTTGCCTCGGTTTTCACAGGGTACATTAGTGTTTTAGGTTTGAAGCTGATACGTCGAGGCGTTCTCAAGACAAAGCCAGGAAATCCTAATGGAAAACTAGATAAAGAAACAATACAAAAAAAACATCAGTACGAAGTAAAAAAAAATCCTTATCCCTCAGTACGTCGTATCTTTAGTTACCATTATATTTGTGGTATATTTGTGGTATATTTGTGGTATATTTGTGGTATATTTGTGGTATATTTGTGGTATATTTGTGGTATATTTGTGGTATATTTGTGGTATATTTGTGATATATTTGTGGTATATTTGTGATATATTTGTGGTATATTTGTGGTATATTTGTGGTATATTTGTGGTATATTTGTGGTATATTTGTGGTATATTTGTGGTATATTTGTGGTATATTTGTGGTATATTTGTGGTATATTTGTGGTATATTTGTGGTATATTTGTGGTATATTTGTGGTATATTTGTGGTATATTTGTTGTATATTTGTGGTATATTTGTGGTATATTTGTTGTATGTTTGTGGTATATTTGTGGTATATTTGTGGTATATTTGTGGTATATTTGTGGTATATTTGTTGTATGTTTGTGGTATATTTGTTGTATATTTGTGGTATATTTGTGGTATATTTGTGGTATATTTGTGGTATATTTGTGGTATATTTGTGGTATATTTGTTGTATGTTTGTGGTATATTTGTGGTATATTTGTGGTATATTTGTTGTATATTTGTGGTATATTTGTGGTATATTTGTGATATATTTGTGGTATATTTGTGGTATATTTGTGGTATATTTGTGATATATTTGTGGTATATTTGTTGTATGTTTGTGGTATATTTGTGGTATATTTGTGGTATATTTGTGGTATATTTGTGGTATATTTGTGGTATATTTGTGATATATTTGTGGTATATTTGTGGTATATTTGTGGTATATTTGTGATATATTTGTGGTATATTTGTTGTATGTTTGTGGTATATTTGTGGTATATTTGTGGTATATTTGTTGTATATTTGTGATATATTTGTGGTATATTTGTGGTATATTTGTAGAATATTTGTGGTATATTTGTGGTATATTTGTAGAATATTTGTGGAATATTTGTGATATATTTGTGGTATATTTGTGATATATTTGTGGTATATTTGTGGTATATTTGTGGTATATTTGTGGTATATTTGTGGTATATTTGTGGTATATTTGTAGAATATTTGTGGAATATTTGTGGTATATTTGTGGAATATTTGTGGTATATTTGTGGTATATTTGTGGTATATTTGTGGTATATTTGTGGTATATTTGTGGTATATTTGTGGTATATTTGTGGTATATTTGTGGTATATTTGTGGTATATTTGTGGTATATTTGTGGTATATTTGTGGTATATTTGTAGTATATTTGTGGAATATTTGTGGTATATTTGTAGAATATTTGTGGTATATTTGTGGTATATTTGTGGTATATTTGTGGTATATTTGTAGAATATTTGTGGAATATTTGTGGTATATTTGTGGTATATTTGTGGTATATTTGTGATTTATTTGTGGTATATTTGTGGTATATTTGTGGTATATTTGTGGTATATTTGTGGAATATTTGTGGTATATTTGTGATATATTTGTGGTATATGTTTGGTATATTTGTGGTATATTTGTGGTATATTTGTGGTATATTTGTAGAATATTTGTGGAATATATGTGATATATTTGTGGTATATTTGTGGTATATTTGTGGTATATTTGTGGAATATTTGTGATATATTTGTGGTATATTTTTGGTATATTTGTGATATATATGTGATATATTTGTGGTATATTTGTGGTATATTTGTGGTATATGTTTGGTATATTTGTGGTATATTTGTGGAATATTTGTGGTATATTTGTGGAATATTTGTGGTATATTTGTGATATATTTGTGGTATATTTGTGGTATATTTGTGGTATATTTGTGGAATATTTGTGGTATATTTGTGGTATATTTGTGGTATATTTGTGATATATTTGTGGTATATTTTTGGTATATTTGTGATATATTTGTGATATATTTGTGGTATATTTGTGGTATATTTGTGGTATATTTGTGGTATATTTGTGGTATATTTGTGGTATATTTGTGATATATTTGTGATATATTTGTGATATATTTGTGGTATATTTGTGGTATATTTGTGGTATATTTGTGGTATATTTGTGATATATTTGTGGTATATTTTGGTGTGTATATTTGTGATATATATTTGTGATATATTTGTGGTATATTTGTGGTATATTTGTGGTATATTTGTGGTATATTTGTAGAATATTTGTGGAATATATGTGATATATTTGTGGTATATTTGTGGTATATTTGTGGTATATTTGTAGAATATTTGTGGAATATTTGTGATATATTTGTGGTATATTTGTGGTATATTTGTAGAATATTTGTGGTATATTTGTAGAATATTTGTGGAATATTTGTGATATATTTGTGGTATATTTGTGGTATATTTGTGGTATATTTGTGGTATATTTGTGGTATATTTGTGGTATATTTGTGGAATATTTGTGGTATATTTGTGATATATTTGTGGTATATTTGTGGTATATTTGTAGAATATTTGTCTAATATTTGTGATATATTTGTGGTATATTTGTGGTATATTTGTGGTATATTTGTGGTATATTTGTGGTATATTTGTGGTATATTTGTGGTATATTTGTGGTATATTTGTGGTATATTTGTGGTATATTTGTGATATATTTGTGGTATATTTGTGGTATATTTGTGGTATATTTGTGGTATATTTGTGGTGTATTTGTGGTATATTTGTGGTATATTTGTGGTATATTTGTGATATATTTGTGATATATTTGTGTTATATTTGTGGTATATTTGTGGTATATTTGTGATATATTTGTGATATATTTGTGTTATATTTGTGGTATATTTGTGGTATATTTGTGGTATATTTGTGGTATATTTGTGGTATATTTGTGGTATATTTGTGGTATATTTGTGGTATATTTGTGGTATATTTGTGATATATTTGTGATATATTTGTGTTATATTTGTGGTATATTTGTGATATATTTGTGGTATATTTGTGGTATATTTGTGGTATATTTGTGAAATATTTGTGGTATATTTGTGGTATATTTGTGGTATATTTGTGGAATATTTGTGGTATATTTGTGGTATATTTGTGGTATTTGTGTGGTATATTTGTGGAATATTTGTGGTATATTTGTGGTATATTTGTGGTATGTTTGTGGTATATTTGTGGAATATTTGTGGTATATTTGTGGTATATTTGTGGTATATTTGTGGTATATTTGTGGAATATTGATGGTATATTTGTGGAATTTTTGTGGTATATTTATTTTATATTTGTGGAATATTTGTGGAATATTTGTGGTATATTTGTGGTGTATTTTGGTATATTCGTAGTGTATTTGGGGTATATTTGTGGTGTATTTTTGGTATATTCTTGGTATATTCGTGATATATTCAGTTCTCTCTCCCCTACTTTTATGCCTCGCCTTTCGTCTCTCCTTCCACTTGCCTTTCCTTCTCTTCCCTCTTCTGTTTCTTACCTCTCCTTTTCTTCCGTCTTCTCTCATATCCTGTGACTGCGTCCTCTACGTCCCTTCTCTTGTTTCCTGACTGTGTAATAAATTACTTGACGACTTTCCCTCAAAGATATTTGCAAACGCTTTAACACTAATGAATTCCAATATAATTGTTGAACTTTGCTTTCCTGTCAACTTGTGGTAAATTGTGTGTGTGTGAGTGTAAGTGTGTGAGTGTGAGCGTGTGCGTGAGAGAGGGTGAGTGAGTGTGAGTATAAGTGAGAGTGTGAGTGTGTGTGTGTGAGAGAGGGTGAGTGTTTGAGTGTGAAAGTGAGTGTGAGTGAGTGTGTGTGAGTGTAAGCATAAGTGAGAGCGAGTGTAAAAGTGAAAGAGTGAATGTGAAAGTGTTAGTGAATGTGTGAATGTAAGAGCATGAGTGTGAGTATAAGTGAGAGGGTGAGTATAAGTGAAAGCGTATGAGTGTGAGTGTGAATGAGCGTGTGAGTATGAGTGTGAATGAGCGTGTGAGTATGAGTGTAAATCAGAGTGTGAGTGTAAATCAGAGTGTGAGTGTGAATGAGAGTGTGAGTGTGAATGAGAATGTGATTGTGAGTATAAGTGAGAATGTGAGTGTGAGTATAAGTGAGTGAGATAGATAGATAGATAGATAGAGAAAGAGAGAAAGTGAGTGTGAATGTGTGTGTGTGTGTGTGTGTGTGTGTGTGTGTGTGTGTGTGTGTGTGTGTGTGTGTGTGTGTGTGTGTGTGTGTGTGTGTGTGTGTGTGTGTGTGTGTGTGTGTGTGTGTGTGTGTTAGTGTGTGAGTGTATGTGTGTGTGTGTTAGTGTGTGAGTGTGTGTATATGTAAGAGTGTATATGAGTGTATGTACTCACCTTTATGTGGTTGCAGGGGGTCGAGTTACAGCTCCTGGTCCCGCCTCTTCACTGATGGCTGCTAGGTCCACTTTCTTCCTGCTCCAAGAACTTTATCGTACCAATTCTTAAAGCTACGTATGGATCCTACCTGTGTGCGTGTGCGTGTACATGTACGTACGTACTTACCTACAAGTGGTTGCAGGAGTCCTGCCTTTTCACTGGTCGATACTGACTTAAACTCCTGGGATCCAGAGCGCTGTCGTACAAATTCTTAAGGTTAGATTTGGATCCAACCACAAGCTTTCTTCATAAGTTCAGGAACTTAGTACACTTCCCAAACAGTTCCTGGTCGGCCGAGATATGGTGCATAACGCTGGACTGCGGGCGACAGGCACTAACAGCCTTAATGATGAGACCAGTAACCAGAAGGCCTGGTCTGGAACAGGTCTGAGCTGAGTTCAGACCTGTGGAACACAGTTGTTCTCAAAGATTTGTTAAGTATACCATGAATTAAGTAAGATCCTGGACTTCACCTTACGAAACAGACAAAGCAATTGTGATAGTAATTATGGATAAGGTAGATTATAGTGGAAAAATTAACACGTTACTTACGAGCCTCTTAAAACTACAAAGATTCTGCTTCGAATAACATTTGATACACTCATAAGCACCCAGCTCCATCAATATGATGACCTTAGTTATGTAACCGTCATCTGACATTCAAGGTGAGTACTCTCATGCATTACCCTGTAATGTTGAATGAACTGGAACAGTCCAATGTTTTGGCTACACTAAAACTCGAGCCACATTATCAAATTAATCGAGAACAAAAATCAGGCTTGGAGTCAGTAAATTGTGGTACTAATGGCACAGGTCTCTGAACCGTTGAATTATTTACCAAATTTATTATGAAAAATTCTGTGGTTTCCTTCACCCCGTCATATTACACAGTAGCTATGGTCCATTGTTATTTGATTATTTCTAAATTATAATACCATCATCATTGCTGGTCCTGACTCCTGGAATGATCACACCTGGATTTTTCTACGATAGTGCGACCAAGAGCACCTTTCACACCATTAGACATAGAAGACCGATTAGCCACTGTTGGAGAATCTGTAAATAAGAGGTTTGGAATGAGTTCGACAAGTTTCTCAGTTATTAACCGCTGTCTATAAACCATCCCAAGAGCACAAACAACACACCAACAAAGCTGAAGCGATAAATTAAACAGAAAATGTAAAGGCAAATATCAACCTTCTAAGTCTCACCAGTGACATTTTTCACTTGAACAGCAAGAGTGCCAAGAGTGCCATAGCTCAGTTATTAACAAAATACTAAGTGCAATACTTCTGCTGTTATAAAGGTTCTGTTAGAAACAACTGTTATCAACAGTCACAAACAGGGAAGAATCTGAACTTGAAAGTATCTTGTAAATTATTATACATTCTTCCTACTCCAAACTATGCATAGATTATACTACTGTATAAGTATATTCAATGAATTCCAACTTATACATAGTCAACATGAACTTAACACAAAGAAACAGAGGGGGTAATTAGATGTGTACCAGCTGACAGGCTGACAGGCTGACAGGCTGACAGTCTGGATGAATGGGAATGTCATGCCGAATATGTAAACTTGAGTTTTTGGCTTTAATAGCAACGATTTTCTTGCCGAATAAGGCAAAGGAAAATTTGTGTGTGCAATAATTTCGCAAAAATTATTCTGAACCTAACGAAAAAAAATATGTTTCACTGTGTTTGTGTATTATTCAATTATTGTAAACTTATCTAAAATATATTTAGTTGGAGTAGGCTAAATTAAATGGCGCTTTTTATAATAAGGTTAGGTAAGTTTTCTAAGGCACTTTTTGTACAAAATTTTTAATTTTTGCATTAACATAAATGAAAAAAAATGTATGTCTCTAAACGTATAAGAGAAAATTTTAGAAAGGACTTAATTTTAAATGAGTTCTTGCTAAGTGACTAATTTTACCTATTCGGCACGACAGGACAATTATTAAGACTAAATAATCAAACCATCCTCCTCCCCATTACCTAATGATAAGTAATGATAAGTAAGAACGCCAAAACACATTTGATGGTCACCTGATGATCTAGGGTTGTATATGCTCAATAGATGGCTCTGGTTACAGTGCTTACCAACTGTCGAAGATGACAACAGGCATGTTGTGGGCCAGACGCATGTATATGCAGCACTCACGCGTGCGAGCCCACACAAAAATCTACACACATAAATGTGCACACACACAAACATACACGCACACATCCCTACACACACACACACACACACACACATACAGACACTGACACACACACTCACACACACACACACACACACACACACACACACACACACACACACACACACACACACACACACACACACACACACACACACACTCACACGCACACACACACACACACACACACACACACACACACACACACACACACACACACACACACACACACACACACACACACACACACAAACCTAACCTAACACATTAGCTCATAAATCCCCCCCACCACACACACATTTTTACGATAAGCTGAAGCAGCTAGAACATCCCAACAGTATAAAAACAAAATGGGATCTCAAAAGGGAGGACGTAAAGGCAAGGGAACCGATGATGGCTGGTCGGAAAAGGAAGAATGGGTAGAACGGCTCAAGAACAAAATGGAACAACAGTGGGAGAAAAGGTTAAACGAGCTTTGCAATAACATTTTAGAGCAAATATCTGCAGAGAGAAAGAAGTGAGAATCACGAGCTGTAGTAGCTGAGGCAAAGATACAGAGATTGGAGGAAGAAATGGATGTGCTGAAGCTGGATCTAAAGATGAGGTCCGAAAGGAGCAAGATGACTGAAATGGGAACATCAGCAGGCAGCAAGGGGATTGAAGGAGGGGATGGGGCTAAGCAGTCTTTTGCAGCAGTAATATCAGGCCATCATGGTGTCTGGGAGATGATTAGGGAAACAGCAAAGGATATGCTTAAATCAGATCCAGAGATACAGAGGGAAAAGAAATGGGAAGAGGAGAGGGAGAGGTCAATAATTATTCATGGGCTTCAGGAGGCTGAAGGGCAGATCTATGATGAAAGAAAGTATTGGGAGAAAACAGAGATTAAGAACATCATTGCAATAACAGGAGAGAGGGACATGTCTCAGGTAGAAAATTTTCACAGACTTGGGGGGTATTCGAAGGAAAAGAATCGACCAATCAGATTGACATTCAAGACAGATGTGGTATGGAACAGAATACTACAACAGAAATTACTGTTAAAGGACTCTCCAGATTATCAAAAAGTGTTCCTCAATCCAGATTATCAAAAAGTGTTCCTCAATCGAGACAGAACACGAAAGGAAAGGGAACAACTGAAAGTGAGAGCAAGACAAAACCAGTGGAAGGAAAGAGAGACAGGACAGGCAACGACAGACAGGAAAGCTCAGCCTTTGGGCTAACATCAAACACAAATGCTTACAGAAACCTCTCAACCCCTGTCACTACATATCAACCAGATGTGATGAATGGTTTTGAAAACCGACAAGTTGAAGAATTGAGACACTTATGCAACACATGGGAATCTTTATTGAAGAAACGTTTCGCCACACAGTGGCTTCATCAGTCCAGTACAAAGTAGAAATGGGTAAGGAGAGTAGAAGTTTGAGGTAATCAGTCCCTCAACCTGGAATCGATGTGTTCAGTCCATCACTCTTGTAGGAAGTGCAGCACAGTGCCAGAGAGGTGGCTTATATACTGCGGTGAGATGAGTTGAAGCAGGAGGAGGCGGGATCACAGTGGCACCTGCCACTAGTGTAAGTAGGTTGTCGTCCAAAGGTTGGGCAAGCGTTGAAGTCTTTGTACCAAGATCCCATGATGTTGCAGTGTCTGACAGATGTGATGAATGGTTTTGAAAACATGGGATCTTGGTACAAAGACTTCAAAGCTTGCCCAACCTTTGGACAACGACCTACTTACACTAGTGGCAGGTGCCACTGTGATCCCGCCTCCTCCTGCTTCAACTCATCTCACCGCAGTATATAAGCTACCTCTCTGGCCCTGTGCTGCACTTCCTACATGAGTGATGGACTGAACACATCGATTCCAGGTTGAGGGACTGATTACCTCAAACTTCTACTCTCCTTACCCACTTCTACTTTGTATTGGACTGATGAAGCAACTGTGTGGCGAAACGTTTCTTCAATAAAGATGCCCTTGTATTGCATAAGTGTCTCAATTCTTCAACATATCAACCAAACACAGTAAACAGAAACAAACCTCACTCCATAGCCACCACCCCCCTAAGCACTAATTCCACAATCACAGCACCCTCCCATAATATTGTGCCCTGCCTCCCACACTCCCAGCCTGCACCTTCCTCTTCCATCTCTCAAAATACAGTAATGGAAAGGAAGCTAAAGGTATGGTACACCAATGCAGATGGAATAACAAATAAGAGTAAAGAGTGGCAAGAATGCATCACTGATGCATTACCTGACATCATAGCACTAACAGAGACAAAACTTACAGGGATGATAACAGATGCAATTTTTCCACCTGGATATCAGATTATGAGGAAAGACAGAGAGAACAGAGGAGGGGGGAGTAGCATTGTTCATAAAAAACCAGTGGAGTTTTGAGGAGATGAGAGGAATGGAAAGAAGGGAAACAGACGAATTCATTGTAGGAACACTTCAGACTGGGGGTCCAAAGGTGATGATAGCAGTGATGTATAATCCACCACTTAACAGCAGGAGAACAAGAGAAGAGTATGATGTGTGCAATAGGGCAATGGTGGATACACTAGCTGAAGTGGCCAGGAGGGCTCATATGGGTAGGACAAAATTGCTGATAATGGGGGATTTCAATCATAAAGCGATTGACTGGGAAAACCTAGAGCCACATGGGGGACCAGAAACATGGAGGGCTAAGATGTTGGAGACTGTACTGGAGAACTTCATGCACCAACATGTTAGGGATACAACCAGAGAGAGATGAGAGGATGTTGCAGCAAGGCTGGATCTCATATTCACCTTGAATAGTTCAGACATAGGGAATATCACCCACGAAAGACCCCTTGGCGCTAGTGATCATGATGTCCTGAGTTTTGAATATCTTGTTGAGTTAACAGTGGAGAATGCAGCAGCACGAGAACAAAGAGAGAAGCCGAACTTCAAAAAGGGGACTACATAGGAATGAGAAGTTTCCTGCATGAAGTGCAGTGGGAAAGAGAACTAGATGGAAAGACAGTAAATGAAATGATGGAAATAGTGACCATTAAGTGCAGGGAGGCAGAGGAAAGGTTCATACCAAAGGGCAACAGAAAAAATGGTAAGCCCAGAGTGAGCCCATGGTTTAATTGGAGGTGTAAAGAGGCCAAAGCCAAGTGTGCTAGGAAAAGTGTGCATGGAAAAGGTATAGAAGGCAAAGGACTGAAGAAAACAAGGAGCTGAGCAGAAGAACCAGAAACGAATATGCAAGGATAAGGAGAGAGGCCCAGAGGCAATACGAGAACGACATAGTATCAAAAGCCAAATCTGAACCAAAGTTGTTATACAGTCACATTAGGAGAAAAACAACAGTCAAGGACCAGGTAATCAGACTGAGGAAAGAAGGAGGGAAGCTGACGAAGAGTGACCAAGAAGTATGTGATGAACTAAACAAAAGATTTAGAGAAGTATTCACAATAGAGTCAGGAATGCTTCCAGCAAACTGTGGAGGAGGGTGCACCAGCAGTTACTGGACACAATACAAATAACCAAGGTAGAGGTGAAGAAACTGCTAGACGAACTCGATACCTCAAAGGCGGTGGGTCCAGATAACATATCTCCATGGATACTGAGAGAGGGAGCAGAGGAACTGTGTGTGCCATTAGCAGAAATCTTCAGTAAATCTATTGAAACACGGCAGTTGCCTGAGGCGTGGGAGACAGCACATGTAGTTCCAATTTTTAAGAAAGGGGACAGACGGGCAGCATTAAACTACAGACCAGTGTCACTGACTTGTATAGTATGTAATGTCATGGAAAAGATTATCAGGAGAAAAGTGGTGGAACACATTGAAAAGATTGGACTCATACATGACAGTCAGCACGGCTTCAGAGATGGGAAATCCTGTGTCACAAATCTACATGAGTTCTACGATAAGGTAACAAAAGTAAGACAGGAGAGAGAGGGATGGGTAGATTGCATCTTTTTAGACTGCAAGAAGGCTTTTCGCACAGTACCACACAAGAGACTGTTGCAGGCAGGAATAACGGGGAAAGTACTGCAATGGATCAGGGAATACCTGACAGGAAGGAAGCAACGAGTGTTGGTACGTGCTGAAGTGTCGGAGTGGGCGAATGTGTCGAGTGGGGTTCCACAAGGTTCAGTCCTAGGCCCGGTGCTGTTTCTTGTATACGTGAATGAAATGGTGGAAGGAATAGATTCAGAAGTGTCACTGGTCGCTGATGATGTGAAACTGATGAGGAGAAAACAAGTGGGCGAGGATCACTTAAGATTACAAGGGGATCTGGACAAACTACAAGTATGGTCCGACAAATTGCTCCTGAAACTTAACCCTAGTAAGTGTAAGGTCATGAAGATTGGGGAAGGACACAGAAGACTGCAGACGGAGTACAAGTTAGGAAACCAACAGCTGCAAATGTCAATTAAAGAAAAGGATCTTGGGGTAAGCATTATAACGAACATGTCCCCTAAGGCACACATCAATCAAATAACTGCTGCAGCATATGGGAGATTGGCAAATCTGAGATTGGCGTTTAGACACGAGTAAGGAGTCATTCACGACTTTGTACACAGTGTACGTAAGGCCTATACTTGAATATGCAGCGCCAGTGTGGAACCCTCACTTAGTCAAATGCGTCACGAAATTGGAGAAAGTGCAAAAATTTGCAACACGATTAGTCCCGGAACTGAGGGGTATGTCTTATGAGGAGATGTTAAGGGAACTCAACCTGATGACACTAGAGGATAGGAGGGATAGAGGGGACATGATAACAACGTACAAAATACTAAGAGGCATTGACAAGGTGGACAAGGATCGAATGTTTCAGAGATGGGATATAGAAACTATGGGACACAATTGGAAGCTGAAAATCCAGATGAGTCATAGGGATGTTAGGAAGTATTTCTCTAGTCTTAGAGTTGTCATGAACTGGAATAATCTGGAGAGTGAAATAGTGGAAGCAAGTTCCATAAATAGCTTTAAGAGGTATGACAAATATCATGGAGCAGGGAGAGAGTGAACTAGAATCGACCAGTGAAGAGGCGGGGCTAGGAGCTATGACTCGACCCCTGCAACCACATATTGGTGAGTATATAGATGAGTACACACACACACACACACACACACACACACACACACACACACACACACACACAAGGTGGACAAAGACAGGATGTTCCAGAGATTGGACACAGTAACAAGGGGACACAGTTGGAAGTTGAAGACATAGATGAATCACAGGGATGTTAGGAAGTATTTCTTCAGCCACAGAGTAGTCAGTAAGTGGAATAGTTTGGGAAGCGATGTATTGGAGACAGGATCCATACATAGCTTTAAGCAGAGGTATGATAAAGCTCACGATTCAGGGAGAGTGACCTAGTAGCGATCAGTGAAGAGGCGGGGCCAGGAGCTCGGACTCGACCCCCGCAACCTCAACTAAGTGAGTACACACACACACAGAAGCGCAAAGGTTTACAACAAGACTAGTTCCGGAGATAAGGGGCATGTCCTACGAGGAGAGGTTAAGGTAACTCAACCTGAAAATACTGGATGACAGGAGGGATAGGGAGGACATGATAACGTATAAAATACCGAGAGGAATAAACAAGATGGACAGGGCCAGAATGTTGCAGGATGGGACATAGGAGCAAGAGGACACAACTGTAAGTTAAAAACTCTGTTGAGTCATAGGAATATTAGGAAGTACTTCTTCAGCCTTAGAGCTGTCAGGAAGTGGAAAAGTGTGGAGAGTGAAGTAGTGGAGGCGGGATCCATACGGAGCTTTAAGAAAAAGTATGATAAGGATCTTCGAGCAGGGAGAGTGACCTAGTAGCTACAAGTAACGAGGCGGGGCCAGGAGCTGTGACTCGACCCTTGCAACCACAAGTAGGTGAGTGCACACACACAAACTCTATACACAATTCTTGCACTACGTTTTCCCCTTCATTTAATTGCACATTTAAGACGTGGTCTTTGTTATTGAACTCTTGATGGTTATTAAATGAGTTGTGTGGCTGTGACGACGCTGACAAGGTAATCTGTATGTTAATTATTGCGTGTAGGGTCAACCATCATCTGTCTCCTCTCTCCCTGCCCCTCACTACCAACTGAAGCCCTCGTTCCTGCTGCCCTTCACCACAGATGGCCCCTTCACCAGCTTCTACACACCTCTGTCACCATCAGTTTCTTCACTGTCGGCTCCCACATACCTTTGTTACCAGCAGCTTCTTCACCACCAGCTCTAACATACCTCTGTCACCATCAACTTTTTCACCATCAGCTCCCATAACCCTGTCATCGCCAGCTCCTTTCCATATCCTTTACCACCAGCTTTTTTCATAGTGCCTGGCTCTGTAGTATCTCCCTTTCATCCTTGATTTAAAATGTTAATGTATCGGCAACATGAAGAAATTTATCTAAATACACCATTAACCTCTGTACAGTCTGAAGTCTAAAGTTATTTTTTGCAAAAATCTCAGGTTAGCAAAGCCGAAGATGAGTGTTGTCGTGTGAGCCGAGAAAATGATGCGTATTCTTTGCATTCACAAAAACAAACTGAAAATCCTGTGATCATCTTTGCCAACTGTAAGGAAGGTAACCAGAGTTATCTGGTGGTGGTACAAGCCTAGATCGTTTGGTGACCATAACTGTGCTGTGGTCTTCTGACTTGTCAGAGAGGAGTTGGGCCTTAAGCTGGCGTATATCCCGATTGTGACCTCTGTTTGCCTGATATGTTGCGTTCACTGTGTATCACGTAGAAATTCAGGGGTCCCCAACCTAAGGCCCGCGGGCCTCATGTGGCCCTTCTAGCAAATGGTTGCGACTTTCTTATGAAATTAGGAATTCACTTTAATGTTGGTTCCACACTGCACAGTGTCAACAAAACCGTGCCATAACAAATGTGAACATCAAATGTGACTCACTCTTGTAGGGTGGTTAAGAATCACTGAGTTACTGTCTTAGATGATTAGTATTCAAACGCTTCTATATTTCTAAATGTTGTAAATAGTGATTTGATAAAGGAATATATATATATATATATATATATATATATATATATATATATATATATATATATATATATATATATATATATATATATATATATATATATATATATATATATATATATATATATATATATATATATATATATATATATATATATGCAAAACAACCACTGTGAAAGAATAGATGAATTCCAAGCGCTTTCGTGACTACTCACATTATCAAGGAACAATGAAAGTAAAGAATCAAAGGAAGGTAAATAAAGGGGTAGCCCACACCTCACTATCAGATCCCACAACAAAGAAGCACCTGACGCGAGACAGCAGGCCCGCCGGCCGAAATAGACAGGTCCTTCACACAACCCACCAGCAAACGATTCTACCCAAGAAATAAGAAATTTAAAAAAAATTTATTTGTTCAATGTATTATTAAATTCTTACCAAATTCTATTAATTATAAATGGATCTAATTTATATAAACCAAAGGAAATATTCATATTATTGTCAAAACTGTTTTTTATGAAACAAGATTCAATTATATTCCTGTCGACCATGGACTTGCTTGATACTACTTTCTCAACTTTTTGAAAATCAATTGGATGGTTAAAATCTCTTACATGAATAAATAGAGCATTGGAATCTTGTCCAGTTCTAATGCTATATTTATGTTGTTTTAATCTTAGTTCGAGATTTTTACCAGTTTGACCGTAATAAACTTTATCGCAAATTTTACAAGGAATCTTAAAGACACATCCATCAGCATTTTGGGGGGAATTCTTTACCAAACGTTTTTTTACTCTATCAAGATTTTTGAATACAACTTTAATATTAAAAGTCTTAAGAAGAGAAGGCATATCAACCAAGTTTTCATGGTAAGGGAGAACCAACATATTTTTAGTTGAATAAGGCTGGTTGTCCCTTTTTGGATTGTAAAAAGTATTTCTAGCAACTTTAAAAGATTTATCAATTACATTTCTTGGGTATTTCAAATCATTACCTATTTCATAAATTTTGGATATTTCCTCATCTATGAACTCTGGACTACAAATTCGTAAAGCTCTCAAAAACATTGATGAGAAAACAGACAGTTTAACTCTATCTTGATGGGAAGAATAATAGTGGACATAGGAACAGTTATTTGTAGGTTTTCTGTAAATTTTAAATTTGAATTCATTATTACCCTTAATAATTAAAACATCTAGAAAAGGCAATGAGTTATTTTCTTCAAATTCAACAGTAAAATTTAGAATGGGCTAAGCTATTTAATTTGCCAAGAAAATGGTGTATATCTACATTTTTGGGCATAAGACACAAAATATCATCAACATATCTGAACCGTTTAGCTCTATTAGGGAGGATTGTGTTAAGCAGCCTTGTTTCAAAAAATTCCATGTATAGGTTACTAAGAACAGGTGAAAGAGGATTTCCCATTGCCATGCCAAACTTCTGAGTGTAAAACTTATCATTAAATACAAATTTTGCATCAACAATGCAGAGTTTAATAAGTTTAATGATAGTAGGAACTGGCAATGGTAAATCATAATTAACGAGTTATTCAGATAAGAAACTTAATAAATCTTCAACAGGAACTTTCGTAAACAAGGAAGTAACATCAAAACTAACAATGTTAAAATCAAAATCATTTAAGTCAGTCAAGGAGCTTAATTTATCAACTAAATCTATGTTGTTTTTAACATTAAAGTTAGAAATTTTGCCAACAATAGGGCTCAAAATATCAACAAGCCATTTGGATAATTTATATGAAACCGATCCTATGGAGCTAATAATTGGTCTGACTGGATTACCTGGTTTGTGTGTTTTTATTAGTCCATACATGTAAGGTAAAGATGGATTAGTGGAAGTAAATTGTTTGACTAATTCATCTTTGTCTTTCAGTAGAAGTTTTATTGTTTTATTGAAATTGCTGTTAACGGTTTCTAGAAACCGTTAACAGCAATGGGGAATCCTCTTTCACCTGTTCTTAGTAACCTATACATGGAATTTTTTGAAACAAGGCTGCTTAATACAATCCTCCCTAAAAGAGCTAAATGGTTCAGATATGTTGATGATATTTTGTGCATTATGCCCAAAAATGTAGATATACGCCATTTCCTTGGCAAACTAAATAGCTCAGCCTATTCTATAAATTTTACTGCTGAATTTGAAGAAAATAACTCATTGCCTTTTCTAGATGTTTTAATTATTAAGGGTAATAATGAATTCAAATTTAAAATTTACAGAAAACCTACAAATAACTGTTCCTATGTCCACTATTATTCTTCCCATCAAGATAGAGTTAAACTGTCTGTTTTCTCATCAATGTTTTTGAGAGCTTTACGAATTTGTAGTCCAGAGTTCATAGATGAGGAAATATCCAAAATTTATGAAATAGGTAATGATTTGAAATACCCAAGAAATGTAATTGATAAATCTTTTAAAGTTGCTAGAAATACTTTTTACAGCCCAAAAAGGGACAACCAGCCTTATTCAACTAAAAATATGTTGGTTCTCCCTTACCATGAAAACTTGGTTGATATGCCTTCTCTTCTTAAAACTATTAATATTAAAGTTGTATTAAAAAATCTTGATAGAGTAAAAAAACTTTTGATAAAGAATTCCCCCAAAATGCTGATGGTTGTGTCTATAAGATTCCTTGTAAAATTTGCGATAAAGTTTATTACGGTCAAACTGGTAAAAATCTCGAACTAAGATTAAAACAACATAAATATAACATTAGAACTGGACAAGATTCCAATACTCTATTTATTCATGTAAGAGATTTTAACCATCCAATTGATTTTCAAAAAGTTGAGAAAGCAGCAACAAGCAAGACCATGGTCGACAGGACTGTAATTGAATCTTGTTTCATAAAAAGCAGTTTTGACAATAATATGAATATTTCCTTTGGTTTATATAAATTAGATCCATTTATAATTAAAAGAATTTGGTAAGAATTTAATAATACATTGGACAAATAAAAAAAATTTAAATTTCTTATTTCTTGGGTAGAATAGTTTGCTGATGGGTTGTGTGAAGGACCTGTCTAGTTCGGCCGGCGGGCATGCTGTCTCGCGTCAGGTGCTTCTTTGTTGTGGGATCTGATAGTGAGGTGTGGGCTACCCCTTTATTTACCTTCCTTTTATGCTTTACTTTCATTGTTCCTTGATAATGTTAGTAGTCACGAAAGCGCTTGGAATTTCTATCTTCTTTCACAGTGGTTGTTTTGCATATTCTGAAATCACCTGTTTACTGTGATCTTATTGTATATATATATATATATATATATATATATATATATATATATATATATATATATATATATATATATATATATATATATATATATATATATATATATATATATATATATATATATATATATATATATATATGTAAGATCACAGTAAACAGATGATATCATAATATGCAGAACAACTACTGTGAAAAAAATAGTGAAATTCCAATCGCTTTCGTGACATTTCACATTATCAAGGAACCATGGTTCCTTAATAATGTGAGAAGTCACGAAAGCACTTTGAATTTAATTATTTTTTTCACAGTAGTTGTTCTGCATATTATGATATCTGTTTACTGTGATCTTATTGCATATGAATAATTAACTTTCTTTGTTGAGTAATATTTTGCTTTCACTGATCGTTGTCTATGGAACAATAAAGTCATTACAACAGAACTGCTGGATGGGCATTGATCTCCAGGACTGTGAGAAGGGTGGGGTGGGTGCTTGTTGGGGAGTGAGGGCTGGGTATGTGGGTGTTGCAATAGAAATGACAACGTCTCATGGACAACTAGTGATAGGCACTGGATATTTTCCCCCGAGACAACCATATATAGAGTCAATTCCTCTACATAGGATATTAAGCAGAAATATTCCAACAATTCTAGCGGGAGATTTTAATGCTCATCACCCTGCCCTCTTCAACTGTGGAGCTGGTATTCCACTGGGTGACTTAAAATGAAAACAACTCTTTAATATCATGACAGCTAGAAACTTGTCATTTCAAGGCCCATTCTTTAAATCGTACATTGGACCTCATCCAGGGACACCAGATATAGTACTGACAAACAGAGACTGTGACATCTTTCACTGTCGTATATCTCCTGGTGGAAATGTAGGATCTGACCATATCCCTGTTATAATACAACTACAAACTTCTCCATTTAGAATACATGTAACTCCTAAACCCAATCTTAACACCCTAGGATTTGACCCCTTCAGGGCATTTCTGGGTGACGATGAAATTGTGTCTTTGGAAAATCTACCTTCCAATGCAATTGATGATGCAATCAGGTCCCTGCAAAATCGAATTATTAAAGCTACTAATGCAACTTGCCAATCAGCTTCCAACAATATAAACCTACTAGGGAAATTAGAGACAATTTAAGAAATTATCAAGCAGAATGTCGAAGGCATCTTCAAACGCGACAACCACCAGCAGCTACACTGCACCAATTAAGGCACGAATTAATTAACATGATTAGTCATCACAAACGGGACTTATGGAAATTTCTAGTTCTTCAAACTAATCAGTATAAACGTGAACCAGCAAAATTTTGGAGTAAGATCCGACAACTTTTAGGGGCAAAGCACAAGGCTCCTAACTACCTAGTTCATACCTTCACTGATGAGGATGATGAAGATGTTGAAATTAAACTTGACGATCCACAGGACCAGGCTAATTTGATGGGTGATGTATGGGAGAAAATTCTCTCCCACAATAACAGTCGTCAATTTAATAATAATCATTATCAGTTGGTCAATGAATGGAGAGATGAGAACTTGGATGATCTACAACCACTACCTTCCATCGATACTTCAACTCTTGAAGATACATACCCGCTTACTAGACCTATTACATTACTAGAGATAAGTCAGGTTATTAGAAGAATGAGAAATAGAGCCCCTGGCCTCTCTGGAATAACAATGAAACAAATAAAGTACCTACCTAGAAATTGTAAACAGACTTTGGTAAATATCTTTAATGCCATCTTGGCCTCAGGACATTTTCCAGTTGTTTCTTAAGACTGCAACGATGATCTTTCTTGGTAAGCCCAATAAAGACATCCACCAACCTGGGAACTATAGACCTATATCTTTACTTGAAGTCACTGGAAAAGTTCTTGAGAAAGTCATTTCCAACAGATTGAACTACTATATGGAGTTTAATCACTTTTTTACTGAAAAACAATTTGGCTTTAGAACACATAGAGGTACCACTCATGCAATAAATGTTATTTTCGATACTGTAGCAAGTCTAAAACATCAGGGGAATCTTGCCTTAATTGCCACCAGAGATGTTCATAAAGCTTTTGATAGCTTATGGCATGATGGCCTTATATACAAACTCATTGACCTACCAGACCATAACTGGACTTTTCTCAGAGTAATATATAATTTCTTAACTCAACGAAAAATCGTTCCCACCTTTCATGGCAAGTCGACAGAGCCTTTTATACCAACAGCTGGTGTCCCACAAGGTTCCTGTCTAAGTCCAATTCTGTTCAACTTTTATGTGAATGACCTTTCTCAACCAGAGTTTAATGATACAATTGTGACACAGTTTGCAGATGATGTTATTCATGTCGTCTCATCAACTCCGGTAACAGGAAAATACAAGTATGAGAGAGTCATAGAAAAAATGAATATTGAACTTCGTAGAACATCTAATTGGGAAAAGAAATGGAGAATTACGACTAATCCTGACAAGGTCCTTGTTAGCACGATAGGATGTTTTGCATCAACAATTGAAGATAAAGGGGGTATCTCCATCAGAGGTACACCTGTAGCCATTAGAAACCCTAACAAGATTTTGGGATATAAAATAGACAGGCTGCTCCACTCAACATCTCATGTAACTAAAAAGATCAATATAGCCAAAGCCGGTCTTAGCAGTCTCTTTCGATTCAATCAAGCCCCTCAACATGTCAAAAAACATCTGTATAAAATGATAATAAGACCAATACTCGAATACCCTTGTGTCCCAATGTCATTAACAACAAAGACCAACATGCTACGGTTACAAAGGGTCCAGAATAGAGCTCTTCGCTTTATTACCGATACCAGGAGGAGAGACAGAGTTAAAATGACAGATTTACACATACAACAAGATATTACTGCCATAAATGTACACCTTGACACCCTAAAAAAGAAACAACTCTATACAATGCAAGAACTATACATGCCAGATAGAGAACATCCTATACAAGTGGTAAATACCACGGATTATATCATCAATACTCCTCCTCACAGGACTCAAAGAATGACTCTCCCACAGAGGGTCCGTCGTTTTATACATAAAGATGATTACCATCGACCCATGATATTGAGCAACCTCCCTCATGAAGAGGATTGGGTAACACCAGAACCCTTCTATGTATACTGAGAAAATCATCGCCCCCAGTTAGGGAGACATCTTATATAACTTTCTAATGTAAAAAATATGCTATTTACTATGGCTGGACACCACCTGTAAGAAGCCATTGTCACGTAATTCTATAAACTGGCCAGAAAATTATTGCCTTCATTGTCGCATAAATATCCGCAGTGCAATCGCAAAAAAAAAAAAAAATGCAACTTGTATAATTACTACCAATTCAGAGTCATGTACTTATATACCTATTATATCTATGTGACTCTGATGGGTTAGTATTATACCCCTTTAAGAATATCTTATCATTTCACATACACTTTTTAAATTACACCAAAGTGGTTGGGCCACTTACCTTTTATATCCTACCTCTCCCCCCCTCCCACCCTTTTCCAATATTTCCATCCTTACCCATCCTTCTTCCTTACCCATCTTACCAAAGCTCTGGTCATAAGAAGAAAAGGTGATGTAGGATGGGAGTCTGGATGGCGGCGGGAGAGAAAGAAGTGTTGTGAGAGAGGGAGACAGAACTACTGCTTCATTTCTGGAGCAGAGAAATGAAGAAGTAGAGAGCGGAGGATGATCATAGCTGCTCTTTTCACTGGTTGACCTTAAACTTCCTCCCCCCACCCCCACAAACATGCAAGTGCATACTGGGAAAATAAAACCTTTTAGAGGAGCAATAACGCAAAGAGCCAAACGTATATTTTCTACTACCTAATGGAATGACAGCGTTGAGTTTTCAAACCTCTTGTCAGTCGGGTATTCTTATATCGCTGACTGCTTCACCGATGAAGCATTCAGCTTCAGAAGTAAAGGTACTTAAGAACAAATATTTTGAAATTGTACCACCGCTAATAACAAAGGCAGTGAAATTCACTTTTGTATACTGGACATGGACGTCACAACGTAAACATCAGACGAACTTAAAATCAAACGTTGTAAACAAGAAGCTTGTGGACCATAAGCGAAGTCATCGTCTTAATCCCAAAAATTCTTTAGATGATGAAAATAAAGAATGACATATCCATGACACTTCAAGCCCTGTAAAAAAGGAATCAGAATCGTTGATTATCATATCAGTCCAAAAATAATACCACTGCATCACGCTTTACTGGAACACTTACAGTTATAACCATCTCGTTGACAACTGTCCCTTAAAGAACAAGAAATTTTGCACAGAATGTGGCAGGTGAGGACACGCCTTCAAGAACTGCAAAAATACACATGAATATGCCTTAACTGTAAAGAATGCCTTTGCACTCGAGTAGCCAACTGACCCGGAATGAAATATTATAAGAAAGAAGCTAAGAACGAATTCAGTATTCGCGAACACTTTATATGAAGCATTAACTATACTAGAAGAAAACACAGAGGATAGTACAATCAACTCAGTAAAGAGCCTCAACACCTACACCTGCAGTGGATCCAGGGTTTTTTCTTCACGTCAGAGACATCACATCGATCAAGACACTTCCGAGCCATCCCATAACTGTACAATGTCCAGGATCCTCCAGGACCCGCGGAAATACTCTAGATTATTTTTACGAGACATTGCTTTCACGACTCTCCCCGCAGGCAACCACGGTTGTAGTTAAACTGTGGACATTTATTTTGGGTCACCGCCCCCACAGCCCGGTTCCAGGCCAAACCTCCTAGTTGACAGCCTGATTAATCGTTCTATTAGAGCTGGTCTGACGCGGTCCAACTTAGGCACCACAGCCTTGTTGATCAAGAACTAGTCTGTACTTGACAAAGCGCCCTCTTGAAAACAGCTAGGAATCTATATGTAGTAAGGGAGTTTGTTGAAAAGTCGATACATCTTTCTCCAGTACAGTTCAAGGGACTAACGGTAGTCCTAACTACGTGCATTTCAGTTGCTGCACGAACCGAGACAGGCATCCCCATATTGTATAACCCCGGACCCCTGTACGTCAACGCACTCAAAGGGAATAGTATAGTGTGGCATAAGTTTCTAACGCAGTTAAATATTGGCGATGAAGATCTGAAGCGAATCATGAGAGGTGCTCGTAAGTTATCACAGAAACACCAATACCCAATTTCTTCAATAAAAAAATAGAACATACGAAGCCCTAAACTAATTCAAACCTTCCACTGATAAATAGTTCTGAGGACAAGGCGCAGAGGCATTCTCTTATCTCAGATGAGTTTCCTAAAATCCTCCAGTATATTAATTCTGAAGCGGCTCGCAATTTGCATTATCAAGTTTTTTCCATTGAAAGGTGAAGCCAATTAGATGAGGCATTGAATTTATTGCAAGAAAATGAGTATTTTTTTTTCTCAGTTTCTTCAGGAACTAGAAATAATTAGGACTTACACAGACCAGAATCTATCCAAACTCTTCTCTATATGAGATTAACCAGCATTAAATATTTAAATATATATACATGAGTGCACAAAATTAAGTACATTTTGTTTAATCTTTGGGTAAATGATATGCAATATTTTTATATGGTCTTGTGGGCTCACACGTTATATGTACAAATGTACATTATGTAGACTAACTTAAGAGAAAGCAATAGTCAAATATTGTTACTTCTGATCTGAAGATACCTTCTCCAGTTATCTAATTAATAAAACTGACATTTAAAAAAAATTTCGACCTATAATGAAAACGAAGCTTCTTTTGGGGAAAATACATCAGCACTAAAAGTTTAAAGTTAACCAAAACAATCATTCTCCAGTTAGTGCACGTAATATAACAAAATTTTCACAACACAGCCTAAACCTCTCCAAGGTTGGCCGGACTTTTCTTCACCTCTCCAGGGCTGGCCAAACCTTCCCTCACCTCTCCAGGGCTGGTCAAACCTTCCCTCACTCTCCAGGGCTGGCCAAACCTTCCCTCACCTCTCCAGGGCTGGCCAAACCTTCCCTCACCTCTCCAGGGCTGGTCAAACCTTCCCTCACTCTCCAGGGCTGGCCAAACCTTCCCTCACCTCTCCAGGGTTGGCCAAACCTTCCTTCCCCTCCCCAGGGCTGGCCGGACTTTTTTTCACCTCTCCTGGACCTTCCCTCTCTTCCTGACTGTGTCAATAACCCTGGCCCAAGACTCGTCGACATATTTCCAGTAGATATAAAAAAAATACTGCCTGAACGAAAACAGAAGTTTTCAAGAAACTGGTCAACTTTCTTATCCAACTGCTGGATCAGCCGGGTTGTGATGGCTATGTGGACCTGCGGGCTGCTAATACAAATAGCTCGGTTGACTAAATCAACAGGAAAACGTGGCCAAGGACCAAGCTGAAGGGGGTAAAAGCCCTCGAAACCGGTCACAGGTATGTCAGAGGTATGCTCCGAGGAAGGTGTTTTAAGGCTGCAGATACTGAGTGGTGTTGACTGGAGTCCCGTGAGAGTAGCATTGTGTGAAGTGCTTGAGAGAGGCGTTGTGATGCTGCCAGGTGATACTGCACGTCTCAGTGCCCTCCGCCACCCTCACTTCCCTCCCTCCCTTTCCTTCCCTCTTGTCTCAGTGCCCTCCATGAGCCTCACGCCCTCCCTCCCGTTCATCTCAGTCTCACCACACAGCTTCCGACTGACATTGTCTGGTCAGACGTAAATGTCATTAATTGTTTATAAAAAAAACATGTTTGAAACCGAACGTTCAGTAATGTCGTTGTTGCAGCTGAAATAACGTACAGTGATCCAACAAACAAATCTTATAACTGAAGTAAGCTGTGCTACACTAATGTTGAAGCACGCTATGCTACATTAATATTGAAGCACCCTATGTTACACTAATATTGAAGCACGCTATGTTACACTAATATTGAAGCACGCTATGTTACACTAATATTGAAGCACGCTATGTTACACTAATATTGAAGCACGCTATGTTACACTAATATTGAAGCACCTTATGCTACACTAATATTGAAGCACGCTATGTTACACTAATATTGAAGCACCTTATGCTACACTAATATTGAAGCGCGCTATGTTACACTAACATTGAAGCACCTTATGTTGCACTAATATTGAAGCACTTTATGCTACACTAATATTGAAGCACCTTATGCTGCACTAATATTGAAGCACCTTATGCTACACTAATATTGAAGCACCTTATGCTGCACTAATATTGAAGCACCTTATGCTACACTAATATTGAAGCACCATATGCTACAGTAATATTGAAGCACGCTATGCTACCCTAATATTGAAGCACCTTATGCTGCACTAATATTGAAGCACCATATGCTACAGTAATATTGAAGCACCTTATGCTACCCTAATATTGAAGCACCTTATGCTACACTAATATTGAAGCACGATATGTTACACTAATATTGAAGCACCTTATGCTACACTAATATTGAAGCACGCTATGCTACACTAATATTGAAGCACGCTATGTTACACTAATATTGAAGCAAGCTATGTTACACTAATATTGAAGCACGCTATGTTACACTAATATTGAAGCACCTTATGCTACACTAATATTGAAGCACGCTATGTTACACTAATATTGAAGCACGCTATGTTACACTAATATTGAAGCACGCTATGTTACACTAATATTGAAGCACGCTATGTTACACTAATATTGAAGCACCTTATGTTACACTAATATTGAAGCACCTTATGCTACACTAATATTGAAGCACCTTATGCTACACTAATATTGAAGCACCTTATGCTACACTAATATTGAAGCACCTTATGTTACACTAATATTAAAGCACCTTATGCTACACTAATATTGAAGCACCTTATGCTACACTAATATTAAAGCACCTTATGCTACACTAATATTGAAGCACCTTATGCTACACTAATATTGAAGCACCTTATGTTACACTAATATTAAAGCACCTTATGCTACACTAATATTGAAGCACCTTATGCTACACTAATATTGAAGCACCTTTTGCTACACTAATATTGAAGCACGCTATGTTACACTAATATTGAAGCACCTTATGCTACACTAATATTGAAGCACCTTATGCTACACTAATACTGAAGCACCTTATGCTACACTAATATTGAAGCACCTTATGCTACACTAATATTGAAGCACGCTATGCTACACTAATATTGAAGCACGCTATGTTACACTAATATTGAAGCACGCTATGTTACACTAACATTGAAGCACGCTATGTTACACTAATATCGAAGCACCTTATGCTACACTAATATTGAAGCACCTTATGCTACACTAATATTGAAGCACGCTATGTTACACTAATATTGAAGCACCTTATGCTACACTAATATTGAAGCACGCTATGTTACACTAATATTGAAGCACCTTATGCTACACTAATATTGAAGCACGCTATGTTACACTAATATTGAAGCACGCTATGTTACACTAATATTGAAGCACGCTATGTTACACTAATATCGAAGCACCTTATGTTACACTAATATTGAAGCACCTTATGCTACACTAATATTGAAGCACCTTATGCTACACTAATATTGAAGCACGCTATGTTACACTAATATTGAAGCACGCTATGTTACACTAATATTGAAGCACGCTATGTTACACTAATATTGAAGCACGCTATGTTACACTAATATTGAAGCTCGCTATGTTACACTAATATTGAAGCTCGCTAAGTTACTCTAATATTGAAGCACGCTATGTTACACTAATATTGAAGCACGCTATGTTACACTAAAATTGAAGCACCTTATTCTGCACTAATATTGAAGCACGCTATGTTACACTAATATTGAAGCACCTTATGCTACACTAATATTGAAGCACGCTATGTTACACTAATATTGAAGCACCTTATGCTGCACTAATATTGAAGCACGCTATGTTACACTAATATTGAAGCACCTTATGTTACACTAATATGAAGCACCTTATGTTACACTAATATTGATGCACCTTATGCTACACTAATATTGAAGCACGCAATGTTACACTAATATTCAAGCGCCTTATGCTACACTAATATTGAAGCACGCTATGCTACACTAATATTGAAGCACGCTATGTTACACTAATATTGAAGCACGCTATGTTACACTAATATTGAAGCACGCTATGTTACACTAATATTGAAGCACCTTATGCTACACTAATATTGAAGCACGCTATGTTACACTAATATTGAAGCACCTTATGCTACACTAATATTGAAGCAACTTATGCTACACTAATATTGAAGCACGCAATGTTACACTAATATTGAAGCACCTTATGCTACACTAATATTGAAGCACGCAATGTTACACTAATATTGAAGCTCCTTATGCTACACTAATATTGAAGCACGCTATGCTACACTAATATTGAAGCACGCTATGTTACACTAATATTGAAGCACCTTATGCTACACTAATATTGAAGCACGCTATGTTACACTAATATTGAAGCACCTTATGCTACACTAATATTGAAGCACGCTATGCTACACTAATATTGAAGCACGCTATGTTACACTAATATTGAAGCACCTTATGCTACACTAATATTGAAGCACGCTATGTTACACTAATATTGAAGCACCTTATGCTACACTAATATTGAAGCACCTTATGCTACACTAATATTGAAGCACGCTATGTTACACTAATATTGAAGCACCTTATGCTACACTAATATTGAAGCACGCTATGTTACACTAATATTGAAGCACCTTATGCTACACTAATATTGAAGCACCTTATGCTACACTAATATTGAAGCACCTTATGCTACACTAATATTGAAGCACGCTATGTTACACTAATATTGAAGCACGCTATGTTACACTAATATTGAAGCACCTTATGCTACACTAATATTGAAGCACGCTATGTTACACTAATATTGAAGCACCTTATGCTACACTAATATTGAAGCACCTTATGCTACACTAATATTGAAGCACGCTATGTTACACTAATATTGAAGCACCTTATGCTACACTAATATTGAAGCACCTTATGCTACACTAATATTGAAGCACGCTATGTTATACTAATACTGAAGCACCTTATACTACACTAATATTGAAGCACGCTATGTTACGCTAATATTGAAGCACCTTATACTACTCTAATATTGAAGCACGCTATGCTACACTAACATTGAAGCACGCTATGCTACATTAATATTGAAGCACCCTATGCTACACTAACATTGAAGCACGCTATGCTACACTAATATTGAAGCACGCTATGCTACACTAATATTGAAGCACGCTATGCTACACTAACATTGAAGCACGCTATGCTACACTAACGTTGAAGCACGCTATGCTACACTAATATTGAAGCACGCTATGCTACACTAACATTGAAGCACGCTATGCTACACTAACATTGAAGCACGCTATGCTACACTAACGTTGAAGCACCCTATGCTACACTAATATTGAAGCACACTATGCTACACTAATATTGAAGCACTCTATGCTACACGTAATGACCTGAGGGATAACATCATTAGTCTCATCAGTGATGTTCAGCAGTCACTAACAATGGTATGTGTTGGGAAGTATGTACCAGCACAAGTCACAGCTTACCTGGTGAGCCCCGTGCCGACCACCACCACCACCACCATTGTTGAAGACAGTATCTTGAGGTGAGAAGAAAAGACACGTGAGAAAACCATGCCTTTGTGATATAACTCCGCTCTGTTTAGAGTTCTGATGTCTTTAGTTTGTCTTTCTATTCGTCTTCTGTGTCGTCAGTGATTCCAGCGAGTCAGGTCTTGCTTGTAGATTTAAGTCACCTGGAGGGTGTTCCGGGATCAGCGCCCCGTCTGCCCTGTCCATGATCAGGCCTCACTGTGGTTGAGTTGTTCCATCTTTGGGTATCTTTGGCAGTTCTGCGTTCTGGGTAAGGAAGAAATACTTGCTGCAGTTGGATCGTCTCATCAATAGAACAGCGAGGAAATCTCCAAAGATCTCTGTGACGAGGCCATCTTCCAGAACGAATGTATTCCAAGAACTTTAAATTGGATTGCAAGCCCGAGGAATTGTTTAAAGAAGTGCTCTAACTTGGACTCTCTTGGATATTTCTAAATGGCACAGATAGAATGCGTATATTTAAAAAATTTCCTGCGTCAGTGACTTCAGAAGAACACCTTCAATGTACCAAGCAAGGTAAACAACTATGGCAGCAGTGTTTCAGTGGTTCGCCACATATAACCACAACTGATGCACTCACTGTACAAAACCTAATTTGACCCCATCATTAATCAGTGCATTGATCTTAGAAAGAATGCCAGAAAAACGTTAATAAAAAAATCATTTCTGTTTCATCTTTCGGAGCAAATGGTCTTTAGTTTTATTTTAAATTCGATTCAGGGGGACGAGACTTGAATATTGATAGTCGTTCTGGCCTCTTAGAGCCATGAGAAGTCCTGCTTACACGCATCTGCTACTAGAGTAATTATTATTATTATTATTATTATTATTATTATTATTATTATTATTATTATTATTATTATTATTATTATTATTATTATTATTATTATTATTATTATTATTGTTATATTATTATTATTATTATTATTATTATTATTATTATTATTATTATTATTATTATTATTATTATTATTATTATTATTATTCGTGGAAAAGTCATACAGCGTCTGGGAAATGTGGGATAATCAGGTTGGAAGCATGGAATAGAATGGCAGCTCCAATCCGAGGAACAAGAACCCTTTACCGGCATAACTCCCCACCTTCCTTGGTGGGGAAGCCCTCTTAGAATCCAGTGGTCTGTCATCTTGGGTCTTGAGTCCAAGGAACTACAGTCTTGTTTCTTGGATGAGAAGATCTATAATCAGTCTTGAGTCAGAGACTGTAACCCACAGTGTGTTATCCAGGAATTTATTTTTCGGGGTATTGGATTCAAGGATCTGTAATCTAAGATCTTGAATCCAAGGTTCTGCAATTCAGGACTTGGATTTAAATTATTATAACCTAGGGTCTTGGATATACGGATATATAATTGAGGGTCTTGCATCCAAGGATTTGTAATTCAGAGTCTTCGACCTGAGGATATAAGGTCCATTGTCAAGGGTGTAAATGGTTCGGAGAGAACCAAGTCAGGATATGGATTTCAGGGCTCTGGCTGAAGGATTGATGAACATCCAGTAACAACGCTCCAGCCTCCAGGCACCAGGGTTCATTATCCATGGTCTTCCCTGGTCGTGGATCTCCTGTAGGATGCTGTAGTCGTGACTTTTGTGTAGGCTGCTGTGATCGTGAATCTACTGAAGGATGCTGTGATAGTAGATTTTCTGAAGGATTCTGCGGTCGTGGATCTTCTGTAGGGTACTGTGATCGTGAATTTTTTATAGCATGTGATAAGTAGGATGCTGTGGTCGCGCATCTTCTGTAGGATGCAGTGGTTTGTAGGGTGCTTTGGAAGACATCTGTAGAATGCTGTGGTGGCATCTGTAGAATGCTGTGGGATTCTATATGATGCTGTGGTAGGCAACTGTAGGATGCTGTGGTGAGCATCTGCAGGATGCTGTGGTGGGCAGCACAAGTAGCAACAGTAACACAATCAGCAGCAGCAACAACACCAACAGCAGCAACGCATTCAGAAGCAGCAGCAGCAGCAATACAAGTAGAAGCTGCAACACAAGCAGCAACAACACCAGTAGTAGCAGCAGCAGCAGAAGTATCAGGACCATAAGTAGAGCCCATCATCACTACTCACCACCCACACAACCCATAGCAGCAGTAGCAGCAACAACACCAACAACAACAGCAGCAGCAGCAGCAGCAGCAGCAGCAGCAGCAGCAGCAGCAGCAGCAGCAGCAGCAGCAGCAGCAGCAGCAACAGCAGCAGCAGCAACAGCAGCAGCAGCAGCAGCAACAGCAGCAGCAGCAGCAGCAGCAGCAACGCCAATACCAACAGCAACAAAATAATTTGACAGTGTCAAGGATCCGAAGGAATGTTACACCAGGAGGGAAGAAAGAGGGAAGGAAGGACATGAAGCAGGAACGAAAGGGATGGGAAGGAAAGAAGGGATGAAGAGAGGGGAAAGGGAGGAAGAATGAAAAGAGAGGAAGGAGAGAAAAGATGAAGAGAGAGAGGAGAGCTGAGAAGGTCGGGCCATGAGAGGAACAGAGGAAGAGTCGATAAAGACGAAGAGGGAGAGAAGGAGAGAGAGAATGAAGACCTGCACAGGAAATAAAAGGAACAAATGAAAGGAACAGGAAGGAAGAGTAAACAAGAGAGAGCAGAGGATGAAGTACGCTCAGTAACACAGTGGTGCACTAAACTACCACAAGAACCAGACAGTGGTGCACTAAACTACCACAAGAACCAGACAGTGGTGCACTAAACTACCACAAGAACCAGACAGTGGTGCACTAAACTACCACAAGAACCAGACAGTGGTGCACTAAACTACCACAAGAATCAGACAGTGGTGCACTAAACTACCACAAGAACCAGACAGTGGTGCACTAAACTACTACAGCAACCAGACAGTGGTACACTAAACTACCACAAGAACCAGACAGTGGTGCACTAAACTACCACAAGAATCAGACAGTGGTGCACTAAACTACCACAAGAACCAGACAGTGGTGCACTAAACTACTACAGCAACCAGACAGTGGTACACTAAACTACCACAAGAACCAGACAGTGGTGCACTAAACTACCACAAGAACCAGACAGTGGTGCACTAAACTACCACAAGAACCAGACAGTGGTACACTAAACTACCACAAGAACCAGACAGTGGTGCACTAAACTACCACAAGAACCAGACAGTGGTACACTAAACTACCACAAGAATCAGACAGTGGTGCACTAAACTACCACAAGAACCAGACAGTGGTGCACTAAACTACTACAGCAACCAGACAGTGGTACACTAAACTACCACAAGAACCAGACAGTGGTGCACTAAACTACTACAGCAACCAGACAGTGGTACACTAAACTACCACAAGAACCAGACAGTGGTGCACTAAACTACTACAGCAACCAGACAGTGGTACACTAAACTACCACAAGAACCAGACAGTGGTGCACTAAACTACCACAAGAACCAGACAGTGGTGCACTAAACTACCACAAGAACCAGACAGTGGTGCACTAAACTACCACAAGAACCAGACAGTGGTGCACTAAACTACCACAAGAACCAGACAGTGGTGCACTAAACTACCACAAGAACCAGACAGTGGTGCACTAAACTACCACAAGAACCAGACAGTGGTGCACTAAACTACCACAAGAATCAGACAGTGGTGTACTAAACTACCACAAGAACCAGACAGTGGTGCACTAAACTACCACAAGAACCAGACAGTGGTGCACTAAACTACCACAAGAACCAGACAGTGGTGCACTAAACTACCACAAGAACCAGACAGTGGTGCACTAAACTACTACAGCAACCAGACAGTGGTGCACAAATCTACTACAGCAACCAGACAGTGGTACACTAAACTACTACAGCAACCAGACAGTGGTGCACAAATCTACTACAGCAACCAGACAGTGGTACACTAAACTACTACAGCAACCAGACAGTGGTGCACTAAACTACTACAGCAACCAGACAGTGGTGCACAAATCTACTACAGCAACCAGACAGTGGTACACTAAACTACCACAAGAACCAGACAGTGGTGCACTAAACTACCACAAGAACCAGACAGTGGTGCACTAAACTACCACAAGAACCAGACAGTGGTGCACTAAACTACTACAGCAACCAGACAGTGGTGCACTAAACTACTACAGCAACCAGACAGTGGTGCACTAAACTACTACAGCAACCAGACAGTGGTGCACTAAACTACTACAGCAACCAGACAGTGGCGCACTAAACTACTACAGCAACCAGACAGTGGTGCACTAAACTACCACAAGAACCAGACAGTGGTGCACAACCAGACAGTGGTGCACTAAACTACCACAAGCAACCAGACAGTGGTGCACTAAACTACCACAAGAACCAGACAGTTGTGCACTAAACTACTACAGCAACCAGACAGTGGTGCACTAAACTACTACAACAACCAGACAGTGGTGCACTAAACTACTACAGCAACCAGACAGTGGTGCACTAAACTACTACAACAACCAGACAGTGGTGCACTAAACTACTACAGCAACCAGACAGTGGTGCACTAAACTACTACAGCAACCAGACAGTGGTGCACTAAACTACCACAAGAACCAGACAGTGGTGCACTAAACTACTACAGCAACCAGACAGTGGTGCACTAAACTACTACAACAACCAGACAGTGGTGCACTAAACTACTACAGCAACCAGACAGTGGTGCACTAAACTACTACAACAACCAGACAGTGGTGCACTAAACTACTACAGCAACCAGACAGTGGTGCACTAAACTACTACAGCAACCAGACAGTGGTGCACTAAACTACTACAACAACCAGACAGTGGTGCACTAAACTACTACAGCAACCAGATAGTGGTACACTAAACTACCACAAGAACCAGACAGTGGTGCACTAAACTACCACAAAAACCAGACAGTGGTGCACTAAACTACTACAGCAACCAGACAGTGGTGCACTAAACTACTACAGCAACCAGACAGTGGTGCACTAAACTACTACAGCAACCAGACAGTGGTACACTAAACTACCACAAGAACCAGACAGTGGTGCACTAAACTACCACAAAAACCAGACAGTGGTGCACTAAACTACTACAGCAACCAGACAGTGGTGCACTAAACTACTACAGCAACCAGACAGTGGTGCACTAAACTACTACAGCAACCAGACAGTGGTGCACTAAACTACTACAACAACCAGACAGTGGTGCACTAAACTACTACAGCAACCAGACAGTGGTGCACTAAACTACTACAACAACCAGACAGTGGTGCACTAAACTACTACAGAAACCAGACAGTGGTACACTAAACTACCACAAGAACCAGACAGTGGTGCACTAAACTACTACAGCAACCAGACAGTGGTGCACTAAACTACTACAGCAACCAGACAGTGGTGCACTAAACTACTACAGCAACCAGACAGTGGTGCACTAAACTACCACAAGAACCAGACAGTGGTGCACTAAACTACTACAGCAACCAGACAGTGGTACACTAAACTACCACAAGAACCAGACAGTGGTACACTAAACTACCACAAGAACCAGACAGTGGTGCACTAAACTACCACAAGAACCAGACAATGGTGCACTAAACTACCACAAGAACCAAACAGTGGTGCAATAAACTTCCACAGCAACCCAACAGTGGTGCAAAAAACTACTACAACAACCAGTCGGTGGTGCACTAAACTACTACAGCAACCAGACAGTGGTGCACTAAACTACTACAGCAACCAGACAGTGGTGCACTAAACTACCACAACAACCAGTCGGTGGTGCACTAAACTACCACAGCAACCAGACAATGGTGCACTAAACTTCTACGACAACCAGAGAGTGGAACATTAAACTACCACAACAACCAGACAGTGGCGCACTAAACTACTAAGACAACCAGGCAATGATGCATTAAATTACCACCGCACCCAGACAGTGGTGCACTAAACTATTATGACAACCAGACAATGGTGCACTAACCTACCACAGCAACCAGACAATGGTGAACTAAACTACCATAAGAGCCAGCAACCCAACAGTGGTGCAATAAAATACAACAACCAGTCAGTGGTGCGCTAAACTACCACAGCAACAAGACAGTGGTGCACTAAACTACCACAGCAACCAGACAATGGTGCACTAAACTACCACGACAACCAGACAGTGCTGCACTAAACTACTACGACAACCAGACAGTGGTACACTAAACTACTTTGACAACCAGACAATGGTGCACTATACTACCATAGCAACCAGGCAGTGGTGCACTAAACTACTACGACAACCAGACAGTAGTGCACTAAACTACCACAGCAACCAGGCAATGGTGCACTAAACTACTACGACAACCAGACAGTAGTGCACTAAACTACCACAGCAACCAGGCAGTGGTGCACTAAACTACTACGACAACCAGACAGTAGTGCACTAAACTACCACAGCAACCAGGCAGTGGTGCACTAAACTACTACGACAACCAGACAGAAGTGCACTAAACTACCACAACAACCAGACAGTGGTGTAATAAACTACCACAGCATCCAGACATTGGTGCACTAAACTACCACAACAACCAGACAGCGGTGCACTAAATTTCTACGACAACCAGACAGTGGTGCAATAAAGTACCGCAACAACCAGACAGCGGTGAACTAAACTACTACGACAACCAAACAGTGGTGCACTAAACTACCACAACAATCAGCCAGAGGGACGTTAAACGAAGGTATGACCCAGACAGCGAGAGTTTAAAGAAAGGTAGGAACCAGACGGTGGGATGTTGAACTAACGTACTAACTAGACATAGGGATGCTAAGCGAGCGAACTAACCAGACAGTGGGACGTTAAACGAAGGCATGAAACAGACAGAGGAACGTTAAACGAAGTCATGAAACAGACAGAGGGACGCTAAACGAAGGAAAAATCCCGAGAGTGGGACGTTGAACGAGGGTAGGAACCAGACAGTGAGACGCTAAACGAAGGAAGGAACCAGACAGTAGGACGTTAAACGAAGGTACGAACCAGACAGAGGGATGTTAAACTAACATAGGAGCCAGACAGAGAGACGTTAAACTAACGTAGGAACCAGACAGAGGGACGTTAAACTAACGTAGGAACTAGACAGAGGGACGTTAAACTAACTTTGGAAGCAGACAGAGGGATGCTAAACGAAGGTAGGACCCAGACAGTAGGACGTTAAACGATGGTAGGAACCAGACAGAGGGACGTTAAACGAATGAAGGAACCAGACAGTAGGACGCTAAACGACAGGAAAATCAATGCTTAGGGAACACAGGAGAGACGAGGCTGGAGGACTTTTGTGCCGTTTACCCTCCTGACTTGTCCCACCCCCTCCTGTGTGACTAGCCCCCTCCTGTGTGACTAGCCCCTCCTGTGTGACTAGCCCCCTCCTGTGTGACTAGCCCCCTCCTGTGTGACTAGCCCCCTCCTGTGTGACTAGCCCCATCCTGTGTGACTAGCCCCTCCTGTGTGACTAGCCCACTCCTGTGTGACTAGCCCCCTCCTGTGTGATTAGCCCCCTCCTGTGTGACTAGCCCCCTCCTGTGTGACTAGCCCCCTCCTGTGTGACTAGCCCCCTCCTGTGTGACTAGCCCCCTCCTGTGTGACTAGCCCCCTCCTGTGTGACTAGCCCCCTCCTGTGTGACTAGCCCCATCCTGTGTGACTAGCCCCATCCTGTGTGACTAGCCCCCTCCTGTGTGACCAGCCCCTCCTGTGTGACTAGTCCCCTCCTGTGTGACTAGCCCCCTCCTGTGTGAATAGCCCCCTCCTGTGTGACTAGCCCCCTCCTGTGTGACTAGCCCCCTCCTGTGTGACTAGCCCCCTCCTGTGTGACTAGCCCCCTCCTGTGTGACTAGCCCCCTCCCGTGTGACTAGCCCCATCCTGTGTGACTAGCCCCCCTGTGTGACTAGCCCCTCCTGTGTGACTAGTCCCCTCCTGTGTGACTAGCCCCTCCTGTGTGACTAGCCCCTCCTGTGTGAGTAGCCCCCTCCTGTGTGATTAGCCCCCTCCTGTGTGACTAGCCCCCTCCTGTGTGACTAGCCCCTCCTGTGTGACTAGCCCCCTCCTGTGTGACTAGCCCCTCCTGTGTGACTAGCCCCATCCTGTGTGACTAGCCCCATCCTGTGTGACTAACCCCCTCCTGTGTGACTAGCCCCTCCTGTGTGACTAGTCCCCTCCTGTGTGACTAGCCCCCTCCTGTGTGACTAGCCCCCTCCTGTGTGACTAGCCCCCTCCTGTGTGACTAGCTCCCTCCTTTGTGACTAGCCCCCTCCTGTGTGACTAGCCCCCTCCTGAGTGACTAGCCCCCCTCCTATGTGACTAGCCCCCTCCTGTGTGACTAGCCCCCTCCTTTGTGACTAGCCCCCTCCTGTGAGACTAGCCCCCTCCTGTGTGACTAGCCCCCTCCTGTGTGACTATCCCCCTCCTGTGTGACTATCTCCCTTCCTGTGTGAGTAGCACCCCTCCTGTGTGACTAGCTCCCCACCTGTGTAACTAGCTTTCTACCTGTGTGAATAGCTCCCCTCCCCCTTCTGTGTGACTAGCACTCATTCTGTGTAACTAGTTCCCCTCCTGTGTGACTAGCACCTCTTCTCTGTGACTAGCACTCCTTCTGTGTGACTAGCTCCCATCTTGTGTGATTACCTCCCCTTCTGTGTGATTAGCTCCTCTCCTGTGTGACTATCCCCCTCCTGTGTTATCAGCCCTCTCCTGTGTAACTAATCCCCTCCTATTTCACTATCCCCTCCTGTGTGAATAGCTCCCCTTCTGTGTGACTAGCACCAATTTTGTGTGACTAGCTCCCCTCCTGTGTAACTAGCCCCCTCCTGTGTGACTAGCCCCCACCTGTGTGGCTAGCACCCCTTCTCTGTGACTAGCACTCCTGTGTGACTAGCACTTCTTCTCTGTGACTAGCACTCCTTTGTGATTAGCTCCCCTCCTGTGTGACTAGCTCCTCTCCTGTGTGACTATCCCCCCTCCTGTGTTACCAGCCCCCTCCTGTGTAACTAGTCCCCTCCTGTGTTACTATCCCCTCCAGTGTGACTTGCTCCTCTTCTGTGTGACTAGCCCCCGCCTGTGTGACTATCCCCTCCTGTGTGACTAGCCCCCTCCTGTTTGACTAGCTGCATCATGTGTGACTAACCCCTCCCTGCGTGACTAGCCCCCTCGTGTGTGTGTATCTCCCCTCTTGTGTGACTAGCACCTTCCTATGTGACTCGCACCCATACTGTGTGACTCCTGTGTGACAAGCTCCCCTCATGTGTGACTATCCCTTCCCTGTGTAACTAGTTCCCTGTGTGATTAGCCCCCTCCTGTGTGACTAGTCCCCTCCTGTGTAAGTTGCTCTCTCCTGCGTGACTCACCCGTGCCTCCACAATCCTATACTCTCCTATATGTGGTTGTAGGAGTCGAGTCTCCTGTTTCCCCGCGTCTTCGCTGGATGCTATTCTGCTCACTTTCCCTTGGCTTTGAGATGCTTGTTCTACCTCTTCTTAAAGCTATGTATGGAGCCTGCCTCTACCACATCACGGTCCATGTCGTTCCAGTTCCTTACTACGAAACAACCGAAGAAATACTTTCTAACATCCTTTTAACTCAACTGTGTTTTCACCTTCCAACTGTGCCCTTGTATTCCTGTTTCACGTCTCATGATCACTCTTCCTCACCACCCCATCAGGTTTTCTCAATAATTTTTACGTTGTTATCATATCACCCCTAGTCCTTCTAATCTTATCAGGTTAAGTTCCAATAATCTCTGCTCATAGGACACACCTCTTACCTCAGGGACAAGGCTCGTTGCAAACTTCTGCATTTTCTCAAATTTCTTGACTTGTTTGCCATTATGGGGGTTCTGACGTACACCGTATACAGTGTCGTGAAGGATTCTTTGCTTAGATTTCAGAAAATTAGTTTTTAGTTTGTCGGAGGTGATTGCTGCAACAGTTATTCGGATGATGCGCCCCTCTGGTTGGGTGGGCGGTTGATGCGCGCCTCTGGTTGGGTGGGTGGTTGATGCGCGCCTCTGGTTGGGTGGGTGGTTGATGCGTGCCTCTGGTTGGGTGGGTGGTTGATGCGTGCCTCTGGTTGGGTGGGTGGTTGATGCGTGCCTCTGGTTGGGTGGGCGGTTGATGCGCGCCTCTGGTTGGGTGGGCGGTTGATGCGCGCCTCTGGTTGGGTGGGTGGTTGATGCGTGCCTCTGGTTGGGTGGGTGGTTGATGCGTGCCTCTGGTTGGATGGGTGGTTGATGTGAGTCTCTGGTTGGGTGGGTGGTTGATGCGCGCCTCTGGTTGGATGGGTGGTTGATGGGCGCCTCTGGTTGGGTGGGCGGTTGATGCACGCCTCTGGTTGGGTGGGTGGTTGATGCGCGCCTCTGGTTGGGTGGGTGGTTGATGCGCGCCTCTGGTTGGATGGGTGGTTGATGTGAGTCTCTGGTTGGATGGGTGGTTGATGCGCGCCTCTGGTTGGGTGGGTGGTTGATGCGCGCCTCTGGTTGGCTGGGTGGTTGATGCGCGCCTCTGGTTGGATGGGTGGTTGATGTGCGCCTCTGGTTGGATGGGTGGTTGATGCGCGCCTCTGGTTGGATGGGTGGTTGATGTGAGTCTCTGGTTGGATGGGTGGTTGATGCGCGATTCTGGTTGGGTGGGTGGTTGATGCGCACCTCTGGTTGGATGGGTGGTTGATGTGCGCCTCTGGTTGGATGGGTGGATGATGTGCGCTTCTGGTTGGATGGGTGGTTGATGCGCGCCTCTGGTTGCATGGGTGGTTGATGCGTGCCTCTGGTTGGGTGGGTGGTTGATGCGCGTCTCTGGTTGGATGGGTGGTTGATGCGCGCCTCTGGTTGGGTGGGTGGTTGATGCGCGCCTCTGGTTGGGTGGGTGGTTGATGTGCACCTCTGGCTGGGTGGGTGGTTAATGTGCGCCTCTGGTTGGGTGGGTGGTTGATGTGCGCCTCTGGCTGGGTGGGTGGTTGATGCACGCCTATGGTTGGATGGGTGGTTCATGCGCGCCTCTGGTTGGGTGGGTGGTTGATGCGCGCCTCTGGTTGGGTGGGTGGTTGATGTGCACCTCTGGTTGGGTGGGTGGTTGATGTGCACCTCTGGTTGGGTGGGTGGTTGATGCGCGCCTCTGATTGGGTGGGTGGTTGATGAGCGTCTCTGGTTGGGTGGGTGGTTGATGCGCGCCTCTGGTTGGATGGGTGGTTGATGCGCGCCTCTGATTGGGTGGGTGGTTGATGCGCACCTCTGGTTGGGTGGGTGGTTGATGTGCACATCTGGTTCGGTGGGAGGTTGATGTGCACCTGTGGTTGAATGGGTGGTTGATGCGCACCTCTGGCTGGGTGGGTGGTTGATGTGTACCTGTGCTTGGATGGGTAGTTGATGCGCGCCTCTGGTTGGATGGGTGGTTGATGCGCGCCTCTGGCTGGGTGGGTGGTTGATGCGCGCCTCTGGCTGGGTGGGTGGTTGATGTGCACCTCTGGTTGGATGGGTGGTTGATGCGCGCCTCTGGTTGGGTGGGTGGTTGATGCGCGCCTCTGGTTGGGTGGGTGGTTGATGTGCACCTCTGGTTGGGTGGGTGGTTGATGTGCACCTCTGGTTGGATGGGTGGTTGATGTGCACCTCTGGTTGGGTGGGTGGTTGATGCGCGCCTCTGGTTGGGTGGGTGGTTGATGTGCACCTCTGGTTGGGTGGGTGGTTGATGTGCACCTCTGGTTGGTTGGGTGGTTGATGTGCACCTCTGGTTGGGTGGGTGGTTGATGTGCACCTCTGGTTGGGTGGGTGGTTGATGTGCACCTCTGGTTGGGTGGGTGGTTGATGCGCGCCTCTGGTTGGGTGGGTTGTTGATGTGCACCTCTGGTTGGGTGGGTGGTTGATGTGCACCTCTGGTTGGGTGGGTGGTTGATGTGCACCTCTGGTTGGGTGGGTGGTTGATGTGCGCCTCTGGTTGGGTGGGTGGTTGATGTGCACCTCTGGTTGGGTGGGTGGTTGATGTGCACCTCTGGTTGGGTGGGTGGTTGATGTGCACCTCTGGTTGGGTGGGTGGTTGATGCGCTCCTCTGGTTGGGAGGGTGGTTGATATGCACCTCTGGTTGGGTGGGTGGTTGATGTGCACCTCTGGTGGGGTGGGTGGTTGATGTGCTCCTCTGGTTTGGTGGGTGGTTGATCTGCACCTCTGGTTGGGTTGGTGGTTGATGTGCACCTCTGGTTGGGTGGGTGGTTGATGTGCACCTCTGGTTGGGTGGGTGGTTGATGTGCACCTCTGGTTGGGTGGGTGGTTAATGTGCACCTCTGGTTGGGTGGGTGGTTGATGTGCACCTCTGGTTGGGTGGGTGGTTGATGTGCACCTCTGGTTGGGTGGGTGGTTGATGTGCACCTCTGGTTGGGTGGGTGGTTAATGTGCACCTCTGGTTGGGTGGGTGGTTGATGTGCACCTCTGGTTGGGTGGGTGGTTGATGTGCACCTCTGGTTGGGTGGGTGGTTGATGTGCACCTGTGGTTGGGTGGGTGGTTGATGTGCACCTCTGGTTGGGTGGGTGGTTGATGTGCACCTCTGGTTGGGTGGGTGGTTGATGTGCACCTCTGGTTGGGTGGGTGGTTGATGTGCGCCTCTGGTTGGGTGGGTGGTTGATGTGCACCTCTGGTTGGGTGGGTGGTTGATGTGCACCTCTGGTTGGTTGGGTGGTTGATGTGCACCTCTGGTTGGGTGGGTGGTTGATGTGCACCTGTGGTTGGGTGGGTGGTTGATGTGCACCTCTGGTTGGGTGGGTGGTTGATGTGCACCTCTGGTTGGGTGGGTGGTTGATGTGCACCTCTGGTTGGGTGGGTGGTTGATGTGCGCCTCTGGTTGGGTGGGTGGTTGATGTGCACCTCTGGTTGGGTGGGTGGTTGATGTGCACCTCTGGTTGGATGGGTGGTTGATGTGCACCTCTGGTTGGGTGGGTGGTTGATGTGCACCTGTGGTTGGGTGGGTGGTTGATGTGCACCTCTGGTTGGGTGGGTGGTTGATGTGCACCTCTGGTTGGGTGGGTGGTTGATGTGCACCTCTGGTTGGGTGGGTGGTTGATGTGCACCTCTGGTTGGGTGGGTGGTTGATGTGCACCTCTGGTTGGGTGGGTGGTTGATGTGCACCTCTGGTTGGGTGGTTGAGAACTTACCAAGTCATAATTACTTATATTTAAGTATTTTCGAGGCATCTCTTCATCAATAATTTATTCATTTTGCATTTTTTTAAATTTCTAATAACTGTTGTAATTGCTCTTTTTCTCCCTCTTATATTATTCCATTATTTTTCACTTTGCTCGAGTAGAAATATATCGTACACCAAATACCCTTCAGCTTCGTGTGAGACAGAAACATCGACACAAGTTTCAGTCTCCCGTGTTTACCTGGAGTTTACCTGGAGAGAGTTCCGGGGGTCAACGCCCCCGCAGCCCGGTCTGTGACCAGGCCTCCTTAGGTCAGTGTCCCAGGATGCGACCCACACCAGTCGACTAACACCCAGGTACCCATTTTACTGATGGGGAACATAGACAACAGGTGGAAAGAAACACGTCCAATGTTTCTACTCTGGCTGGGAACCGAACCCAGGCCCTCACCGTGTGAAGCGAGAGCGTTAACCACCAGGCCACCAGAGAGCGGGTTATTCACATATAGTTTCCCTTCAGGTCAACTTTCCTCAGTTTACAACATTTTTTATTTATTATTCATATTCCATGAGCTTATATTTAAATATCATGTCTCTTGTCAACAAATGTGGACATATTTATGTTTCTCCTCTTGACTCATTTTAACTCGTGTAGTCATGTTGTGGGTTTTCTTTGGACATTTTCTAAATATCCATGTATTTTTTTAGGTAAGGTGCAGCACAATTTGTGTCTTAATCAATTTTGAAATTTGTCTTAATACTCGTTTGTGAAGCAGGTTACTCCCCTTAATTTAGGGAATATGATCTTCCAGTGGAATTTTTGTATTAGCTACTAGAGAGAGAATTTTTTTTTCGTGTGATTATGAGGTAATGAGGTGTGGGTGAGCAGTGGAAGCAGCAACATTTGGCTATGTGTTTGAAGCACTTACTGTAACCTTTTAGATCAGTCGTGTATTTTAGCATCATTTCTCACAGCTGAATGATGTGAGTCAGCTCTGATTCTGTATTTGTCGTTATTATCATGAACTAGATGAACGAATTCACTTCAAAACTGCAGGGACAAGGACCCTTCACACAAGTTATGTTACATTACCATGGTATTTATGATAAAATTACTATTGATCTCGCCAGGTAAACAACAAACAGTAACTCACATTACAACTTCACTGTTTGTAACAAAAATCTCAGACTTTTGTTACTACTTGATTTGCATACCGATTTTTTTCGGCGATCCCAAGATTTTAAAATGAGCAAATATGACATGTTCTTAATCGCTTTTCCTGTCTCGGTTTAATGTTGACAAAGCCTCAGTTAGTCTTCAGCTGGAGCTTCTTGAATTGCTTTCCGAGTCATTGGTTTTTAAGCAATTCACGTCAGTGCTCTTCCCAGTTTGTGGGCATTTTCAAAATTAAGGACTCGTGCTCAAATGATTTTTGAAATGTAGATAAATGGTTCAGAGAACCAACAGAATAATAAATAAACACTTGTGCAACACTTCAAAATAGATTCTGCTTTTGACTCTCGCCCAGGCAGGTCATAGCAGCTCTCCTTACTCTGTCTCCCTACGATCCCCGTTGGGGAGGGGAACCTTTACCAGCGTTGTCATCGCCTTGACTTACACGATGAGCTACGCAGATCGTGTAGAGATCAAACCAACAAATGGTACCGTTGATGATTCAACGAAGATTGCTCTTGCAACTATTGTTCAAGGAGCACTGCAAGTAAAATTCAACACCATATTGTCACTGAAAGAAGCATTCATTGTTGTGTGTCACGATGAAGCTGAAGCAGAGAAGTTATTTACTACAGAAGCCACCACTACTCTTACTGCTCAAGGGTTTACTGTTACATCATCTCCTGCCCTCAGGGCAAGGAAATCAGTATTCCTTAAAAAACTTGACAAGATTCTGACTTCTCAATCAACTGCTGAACTCAAGTCATCCATCGAGACGCAAAATACTTGGGCTACTGTTGACAGCATTACAAAAATCCCAAATGCAACGTCCATGCTCAAGGTCACCTTCACCGACGTGAACATGGCTGCCACTGCTCTGAACGAAGGTCTTGCTGTTTACTACTACTACATCAGCCCTACCTACATTGAAGCAGAGAGATATCACTACATTCAACATTGCTGGAACTGTTATTCATACCATCACACCACCAAAGCATGTCCAGTAAAAGACAAGAAGTTCTGCACTACATGTGGTAGTGAGGGACACACCTTCAGTTCCTGCAACGCTGCTGCTCCAACACAACCAGTGTGCTTAAACTGCAAGAGTAATGACCACCATACACTGGCAGCAAAATGTCCTACAAGAAAGGATATTATGAAGAAAACACAAGATGCAGCAAAGAAAAAACCTACTAGCAACACTCCAACGTATGCAGCAATTGCAAAGATACAAGCAAACACTACAAAATTACTTCAAGCATCTACTCAGCCCGCCTCCACCATCATCACTCCTCCAACATGTGACGTAACCAAGATCCACTACTGCTTACTATACGCTCACATGCAGAACATGGCTGTACCTGGATCCTTTAACTCTACCATCAACGAGTTATTTGCATTAAATAACATGCCTTCATTTACATTTCCAGCATCTCCACCTTCTGAAGAAATTCTCATATTCACCAAAAACTTAATCGCCAACTCTTCTGCAGAAGTCCCATCAACACCACCAACTAGTGACGTCAATCCAACAACGACCAATGAGAAGCCTCCACCGCCACCACCTCTCACTGAATCCAACCAATCAGAAACCTTACCACCAGAAACATCTTCTAATTCGTCTACTGAAGTTGAAAACGAAGCAACACCACCTTCCTCTACTCCACCACCGCCTTCTCTACTTAGCTCACGTCGATTACCTGGAACACCATGCTTTAAACACAAAGGACTCGAATTCTACACCACGAGGCTATACCCTGCAAGCATGACTCGCCTAGAACTCATCCAACATCTCCAAGACAACACTGTATCGTACCAAAGCGAAGAAAGACCATTCCCTACCTACAACCAGATACTCCACCACCTCCAAACCAACGAATACTACTACAGCTCTCCCATAAGTGTGATACAACTCTTTCGAAAACAATATACCGCACTGATAAACGGTATAAGACCATAACCAACTCATCCTGCTTGCTGCCTTCTGACACTCCCAGCTCCTACCGCTGCCTTCGCCATCCTCTCCTAGTGAGCCAAGCAATGACATCAGTCAAGCCTCTCTACCTACGTCTCCAGTACTTTTGTACCACATGTCCCAGAGTGGTTGGGCCACTTGCCTTGATTCCTCCTCTTCCCCTCCTCCCCATCCTTTTCCAGTTATTTCCATCCTTCCACATCCTTCTTCCTTCCCATCTTACGACAGCTCTCGTCGTCCTCGATCCGATCTCGATTCGATCTGTGCAACACTTGGGTATCTTTACTGAGGAAACGTTTCGCCAACCAGTGGCTCCCTTGTCCATCATTCAAGACTGATGGACTGGTCACATAGATAACAGGCTGAGGGACTGATTACCTCAAACTCCTGATGTTCAACCATTCTCCTCTGTACTGTACTGATGAAGCCTCTGGTTGGCGAAGCTTTTCC
>NC_091337.1:25583182-25705682 GCF_038502225.1 Cherax quadricarinatus
CGTCAGTTTGATCACCAGTTTTCTGGATGGTATCACCTTGATTATTCTGAGAGAGTCTGGAAAGATTTATTCTTCAAGCGTTCTACTTAGCTGTCTTCAAGATAGTAATGGCCATTAATGATTTAACAATTAATGGGTGTTAGTGATTTAACAATTAATGGGTGTTAGTGAATAAGTTAACATTCAGTGAATAAGTTAACATTTTCTTTTCTACAGTATTAACTAAATTCATCATCCCATAGGCCATACCAGCAGCAGTAAGTACTTGATCAATATTTACCCAGACTACTGCTTCACTGCTTGATTCCCGTAACCTTTGAAATAACAGTAATTGTTAAATCACTGATACCCATTAATTGTTAAATCACTCTTTATTTTTATTAACACATTGGCCATTTCCCATCAAGGCAGGGTGGCCCCAAAAAAGGAAAAACTTTCATCATCATTCGCTCCATCACTGTCTTGCCAGAGGCGTGCTTACACTACAGTTATAAAACTGTAACATTAACAACCCACTGTGCTTCCCATCTCCAGGACTCAAGTCCGGCCTGCCGGTTTCCCTGAATCCCTTCATAAATGTTACCTTGCTCACACTCCAACAGCGCGTCAAGTCCTGTAATTAGGCACCTGTTTTTTGTCCCTTTGCTTGTGCTGTATATTGGGACCACTTTTGTAGTCTCTCAGCTGCCCAGTAGTTTTCCCGTCTCCTGTAACATGTAAATCTTTGTTACTGGTTCTCAGTTCTGCTTCTTCTTCCAGTATCAATAGTACTATGCTATCAGGCTCCCATGGGTTTTGATACGTCCAGCTTCTTTAGTAATAACTGTGTAGTACCATTTGGGATTTAGTTTTTGCTGATATGTCAGATCCACAAAGACCCTTTGCTTTCCTTATTATCCTTACATATCTATTCCTAGCTATTTTGCTTATCTCCCAGTTCTCAGGCGTCCTCTGTGTTCTATACTGCATCAATGCTCTTTTGCTCCTTTTTCTTGTGCCTATGCAGTTCTGATTAAACCAATGGCTCTCTTAGTGTTGTGCCTCCCCACACCTGGTAGGTATGAATCTTGCTGTTGCTCCCCAGACACTGTCTCCTGGGTTATTCAAGCACACCATTCCCTGAGCCTTTGTACCATCACCACCTCCGTGAGCCTTTGTACCATCACCACCTCTCTGAGCCTTTGTACCATCACCACCTCCCTGAGCCTTTGTACCATCACCACCTTCCTTAGCCTTTGTACCATCACCACCTCCCTGAGCCTTTGTACCATCACCACCTCCCTGAGCCTTTGTACCATCACCACCTTCCTTAGCCTTTGTACCATCACCACCTCCCTGAGCCTTTGTTCCATCACCATCTCCCTGAGCCTTTTTATCATCACCTCCTTGAGCCTTTGTATCATCACCACCTCCATGAGCCTTTGTACCATCACCACCTCCCTAAGCCTTTGTACCATCACCACCTCCCTAAGCCTTTGTACCATCCACCAATGTAAATAGCGCGCTAAAATTATCTAGCCATGATAGGACTCGCAGCAATGGTTTTAAGTTGGAAAAATTCAGATTCAGGAAGGATATAGGAAAGCTCTGGTTTGGTAATAGAGTTGTGGATGAGTGGAACAAACTCCCGAGTACCGTCATAGAAGCTAAGACGTTGTGTAATTTTAAAAATAGGTTAGATAAATACATGAGTGAGTGTGGGTGGGCGTGAGTTGTACCTGACTAGCTTGTGCTAATAGGTCTGATGCCGTGCTCCCTCCTTAAGTGGATGTGACCTATCCTGATTATGTTGGGTCACTGGCTTAAGACGGTAGGAGACTTGGACCTGCCTCGCATGGGCCAGTGTTCATTCTTTCTTATGTTCTTATATGGTCAATAGGTCTAACAACACATGGATATTCAGTTTGTAACAAAAAAAAAATCCTGGCCTAACATTAAATGTTTCCCACACTGAGGCATTGATCTCTCTTCTTTACCATTTATCTTCCACTTACACATCGAAAGAAACACTAACCATATTTCGAATCATCGCTTACGGATGTCAAAATAAGCAAGAGAATCTGTAGAAGACGGAAAATTTCCAAGCAGAAATAAATTTTCCAGTGAGCAGAGGAAAATAACAAATTCAGTGGAGAAAATTTCAACCAACTTAGTTAGATATATACAGAGACAAGACCACACAACGCGCAGGATATTTATATAAAACGTGAGCAGACCGCCTCGGAGAAGGGGAGGAAATGTGGAAATATTAGTAGTAATCATATTAGATGAGACTAGTTTAGAGGACAATTAGAGAAGCTTGTGTCAGGACATGTAGTTCAAGACTTGTACCAAACGTAAATAAAATAGAAGTGTTTTAACTGGAAATTGCACAGCCTGATTGATGAAGCCGTCAGTAAGGAAGTCCAGCCATCAGGTTGACCTGTGCCAGTACTCTCTCACAACAGCCTGATTGATGAAGCCGTCAGTAAGGAAGTCCAGCCATCAGGTTGACCTGTGCCAGTACTCTCTCACAACAGCCTGATTGATGAAGCCGTCAGTAAGGAAGTCCAGCCATCAGGTTGACCTGTGCCAGTACTCTCTCACAACAGCCTGATTGATGAAGCCGTCAGTAAGGAAGTCCAGCCATCAGGTTGACCTGTGCCAGTACTCTCTCACAACAGCCTGATTGATGAAGCCGTCAGTAAGGAAGTCCAGCCATCAGGTTGACCTGTGCCAGTACTCTCTCACAACAGCCTGATTGATGAAGCCGTCAGTAAGGAAGTCCAGCCATCAGGTTGACCTGTGCCAGTACTCTCTCACAACAGCCTGATTGATGAAGCCGTCAGTAAGGAAGTCCAGCCATCAGGTTGACCTGTGCCAGTACTCTCTCACAACAGCCTGATTGATAAAGCCGTCAGTAAGGAAGTCCAGCCATCAGGTTGACCTGTGCCAGTACTCTCTCACAACAGCCTGATTGATAAAGCCGTCAGTAAGGAAGTCCAGCCATCAGGTTGACCTGTGCCAGTACTCTCTCACAACAGATCACTTATATTTCTTCTTCCTCCTTCCTAGTTTACTACCTCTTCTTCTCCCTAGTCTACTATCACTTCCTTCTCATCCTTTCTTATCTTTCCTCTTCCAACTTCCTCTTTCCTCTTCTTCCTCATTTCCTTCCTCCTAGTTCCTCCTACACATCATCTTCCTTCTCCCTCCTTCTCTCTTTCTCTCCCTCTCTCCATCCCTCTCTTTTCACTCTCCTCCCTCCCTCCTCTTTAATCCTTCCTCCTTCTCCTCCTCCTTCACCCTCTCTCCTCCCTAATTCTCCTCCTCCTCCTCCTAATTGTAGTAGTTATCATTCCCAGGTATTATGTTAAGGCTGTTCGGCGCTTGAATGAAACTGAATTGTGATGATAATGCTGATGCATGTTTAATTAATCCCACCGTGTGTGTGTGTGTGTGTGTGTGTGTGTGTGTGTGTGTGTGTGTGTGTGTGTGTGTGTGTGTGTGTGTGTGTGTGTGTGTGTGTGTGTGTGTGTGTGTGTGTGTGTGTGTGTGTGTGTGTGTGTGTGTGTGTGTGTGTGTGTGTGTGTGTGTGTGTGTGTGTGTTTTTGTGTGTGTGTGTGTGTGTGTGTGTGTGTGTGTGTGTGTGTGTGTGTGTGTGTGTGTGTGTGTGTGTGTGTGTGTGTGAGTGTGTGTGTGTGTGTGTGTGTGTGTGTGTGTGTGTGTGTGTGTGTGTGTGTGTGTGTGTGTGTGTGTGTGTGTGTGTGTGTGTGTGTGTGTGTGTGTGTGAGTGTGTGACTGTGTGAGTATGTGTGTGTGTGTGTGCGTGTGTGTGTGTGTGTGTGTGCGTGTGTGTGTACTCACCTAGTTGTACTCACCTAGTTGAGGTTGCAGGGGTCGAGTCCAAGCTCCTGGCCCCCGCCTCTTCACTGCTCGCTACTAGGTCACTCTCTCTGAAACTTAAGCTTTATCATACCTCTGCTTAAAGCTATGTATGGATCCTGCCTCAACTACATCGCTTCCCAAACTGTTCCACTTCCTGACTACTCTGTGGCTGAAGAAATACTTCCTAACATCCCTGTGATTCATCTGAGTCTTCAACTTCCAACTGTGTTCCCTTATTGCTGTGTCCCATCTCTGGAACATCCTGTCTTTGTCCACCTTGTCAATTCCTCTCAGTATTGTGTATGTCGTTATCATGTCCCCCTATCTCTCCTGTCCTCCAGTGTCGTCAGGTCGATTTCCCTTAACCTCTCCTCGTAGGACATACCTCTTAGCTCTGGAACTAGTCTTGTTGCAAACCTTTGCACTTTCTCTAGTTTCTTTATGTGCTTGGCTAGGTGTGGGTTCCAGACTGGTGCCGCATACTCCAGTATGGGTCGAATGTACACGGTGTACAGGGTCCTGAACGATTCCTTATTAAGATGTCGGAATGCTGTTCTGAGGTTTGCTAGGCGCCCATATGCTGCAGCAGTTATTTGGTTGAAGATTGAGACACTTATGCAGCATATGGGAATCTTTATTCAGGAAACGTTTCGCCACACAGTGGCTCCATCAGTCCAATACAAAGAGGAAGGCGTAAGGAGAGGAGGAGTATGAGGTAATCAGTCCCTCAACCTGGAGTCGATGTGTTCAGTCCATCAATCTTGTAGAATATACAGCATAAGGCCGTAGACGTGGCTTATGTACTGTAGTGAGGTGAGGTGAAGCAGGCGGAGGCGGGGTCATAGTGGTACCATCCACTAGTCGAAGTAGGTCTTCGTCCAAAGGTTGAACAAGTGTTGAAGAATTCTTTTTAACAAGATCCCATGATGCTGCAGTGTCTGACAGTTGTGATGAATGGTTTGAAAAACCGACAAGTTGAAGATTGAGACACTTATGCAGCATATGGGAATCTTTATTCAGGAAACGTTTCGCCACACAGTGGCTTCATCAGTCCAATACAAAGAGGACAACACTCAATACCGAAGAATCCTGGAATCATCGCTTATCTCTATAACCAACAATTTCAACCAGAACAATGGCTTCTATAACATAGCTGAACCACTTGCCAAGAAACTTCTTCATCGCTATCCCACATAAGAACATAGAACACTGCAGAAGGTCTACTCACAACTTGTCTAATACCCCTGCCAAGCTACCCAAGACTCTATAACCCCACCCGGTGGATCATCAGATGCAGCATTCTCCACCTGACCTCAACATTCTGAACCCGACTATAAATACTCCCGTACCTTCCACCCCAGGTAGATCTGTTTGTGACTTGAAAAAAGCCCACTGTGTGGGCGAAACGTTGTCAATAAAGGATCACATTAAACTGCACATGTGTTTATGTTTCCATAGTGTCGGTATTTTATACCATTTATTTTCATCGTGTCAAACACTGCAGTAGAAATGGATCCTTATTAAGAGTCTCTTGTGAGGTACTCTATCGAAAGCTTTACTGAAATCCAAATAAACAATATCATATTCTTTATCATTGTCTACTGCCTCATATGTTCTATTGAAGAACGTTAGTAAATATGGCAGGCAGGAACGACCTCTGGTGAACCCATGCTGAGATTCATTTATCAAATTATACTTTTCAAGGTGACTTCTAATAATATTAGCTATAATTGATTCTAATAATTTGCCCACTATAGACGTCAGGTTTATTGGACGGTAACTTGAAGGAATGGACTTATCCCTTGATTTGAATATAGGAATATAGGAATATCCACTAGGAATTTTTATTGACCTAAGAAAAGCTTTTGACACAGTAGACCACGGCATCCTACTCCACAAACTTGACCATTATGGTATAAGAGGCCATGCGCTTGCATATTTCAAATCTTACCTTACTAATAGGTATCAGTATGTCACCATTAAAGACACAGCATCAACAACACAGCCACTTGATACTGGAGTTCCGCAGGGAAGTGTCCTTGGTCCCCTGCTCTTCCTCATACACATCAATGATCTTCCAGACGTATCTCAACACCTGAACCCCATTCTCTTTGCTGACGACACGACTTATGTCATCTCTCACCCTAATCTTGCCACCCTCAACACCATTGTTAATGAGGAGCCGATCAAAATATCGACTTGGATGACAGCCAATAAACTTACGCTTAACGCTGACAAAACCTACTACATTATGTTCGGTAGCAGAGCAGGAGATGCGCAAATTAACATTAAGATCGACAACACTCTAATTGCCAGGCATAATGAGGGCAAATTCCTAGGCCTATACCTCGACAACAACCTGAACTTCAGCACCCATATCCAACACATAACCAAAAAAGTATCCAAAACGGTTGGGATCCTCTCCAAGATACGATACTAAGTGCCGCAAACTGCCCTTCTCACACTATACCATTCACTTACATATCCATACCTCACCTATGCTATCTGTGCTTGGGGTTCAACTGCAGCAACACACCTAAAGCCAATAATAACCCAACAAAAAGCCGCAGTAAGAATAATTACTAAATCCCATCCCTGGCATCACACCCCCCACTCTTCATAGATCTAAACTTACTCCCTGTTCAGTACATCCACACTTACTACTGTGCAATCTATATCTACAGGACCTTAAATTCCAATATTAACCTTGACCTAAAACGCTTTCTTGATAGTTGTGACAGAACCCACAGGCACAACACCGGACACAAACATCTCTATGACATTCCCCGTGTCCGACTAAACCTTTACAAAAATTCAATGTATGTCAAAGGCCCTAAAATCTGGAACACCCTACCTGAAAATTCTAAAACTGCAGACACATTCATCACCTTCAAAACTACCATCAGAAAACATCTTATCTCCCTGATACACCCTGTCAACTAATTATACGAATACCACCTGGTGGTTCACACTTACACTCACTCACCCATTTGACCATAAACAGAAATATCAATCTCAATCTCAAAATAATGAATCTTAACTAGTCATAAGTTGGCCTGTGATACTCCAATACTGAAACTATGTATAGTGCCAAAACAAAAGCATTCACATTGCTAAACTCACAAACTAGTATTTAGTCACTTAGCCATAATACCAACTTACCTGATAATTTTGTAATATTTTAAACTTAAGATTTAATCTAAGTCTGCCCGAAATGCCTAGCCATGCTAGGTGTTCTAGTGGCCCCCTCTGTAATTATTATTTTACTACAGGTAAACCACACAATAACCAAATTCTGTAAACTCAGCATTGTAATCCTTATAGAGAATAAACTTTGAATTTGAATTTGAATCTTCCACATCTCTGGCACAACACCAGTAAGTGAAAAACGGTTTAAAACCGACAAATTGAAGATTGAGACACTTATGCAACATATGGGAATCGTTACTGAAGAAACGTTTCGTCACACAGTGGCTTCATCAGTCCAGGTCAAATCAGAAAGGTGTAAAGAGAGGAGGAATGTAAATGAAAGGTTCAGAGAACCGAAAAGTTGATAAATTAGACACGTGTGCAACACTTGGGTATCTTTAATGAGTAAACATTTCGCCACACAGTGGCTTTATCAGTCCATACAAAGGAGACTGGTGAAGAGGAGGAGTTTGAGGTAATCAGTCCCTCAGCCTTGAGTCGATGTGGTCAGTCCATCAATCTTGAAAAGAATACAGCATATGTGTGGAGAAGTGGCTTATATACCGCAGGCAGGAGAGGTGCAGCGGTTTTAGGTGGTACCACATTTGTCCAGTGTGGAAGTAGGTCGTGCCCAAGGGTTAGACAAGTGAAGAATTCCCTGTATTAAGATCCTAAGATGTTGCTGTGTCTGACAGGAATGTAGATGAATGGTTCAGAGAACCAACAAATTGATAAATTTGACACATGTGCAACACTCGGGTATCTTTAATGAGGAAACATTTCGCCACACAGTGGCTTCATCAGTCCATACAAGGGAGAATGGTGAAGAACAGAAGGAGTTTAATCAGTCCCTCAGCCTTGAGTCGATGTGGTCAGTCCATCAATATTGAAAAGAATACAGCATATGTGCTGAGAAGTAGCTTATATACCGCGAGCAGGAGAGGAGCAGCAGTCGTAGGTGGTACCTTATTTATCCAGTGTGGAAGTAGGTCATGCCCAAGGGTTAGACAAGTGAAGAATTCCCTGTATTAAGATCCTAAGATGTTGCTGTGTAAGACAGGTATGTTGATGAATGGTTCAGAAAACCGACAAGTTGATAAATTAGACTGCTGCACGTCTCCTGCCTACGGTATATAAGCTACTTCTCCGCACATAATGCTGTATTCTTTTCAAGATTGATGGACTGACCACATCGACTCAAGGCTGAGGGACTGGTTAACTCAAACTCCTCATGTTCTTCACCAGTCTCCTTTGTATGGACTGATGAAGCCACTGTGTGGCGAAATGTTTACTCATTAAAGATACCCGAGTGTTGCACATGTGTCAAATTTATCAACTTGTTGGTTCTCTGAACCATTCATCTACACTCCTGTCAGACACAGCAACATCTTGGGATCTTAATACAGGGAATTCTTCACTTGCCTAACCCTTGGGCACGACCTACTTCCACACTGGACAAATGTGGTACCACCTACCAAGTCAAACAGATCTGTTTGTGACTTGATAGAGCAAAACGTTGTGGGCGAAACGTTGTCAGTAAAGAATCGCAGTATACTGCATTTGTGTTTATTTTTCCATCGTGTAGGTATTTTATACCACTTATCTGCATCGAACTCACAGCGACAGATTCGGAGTACACAAAGAAAAAACCTATCACGTTTGGTTTTGGTGTCGTGGTGGGAACAGAAGTGGAGACAATCGTGTTGGTTGATAGATTTTCGATACACTTTAAAACAAAGTTCTTGGTCAGATTTGCTGAGAAGAACATCAAAGAAAAGAGTGTTGTCGACTTCTTCTAGAGTGAAATGGTTTGAGGGCTCTACCTAGCTGAGCTTGTGTTGGAGAACTTGAACGTTGAGGCGTCTGGGAGTTATGATGAGAATGTCGTAAGAACATAACGGAATTAGTTGACCGAAGAGGGAATAGAGGAAAAACGCTCTGCTTCGAGACGTTCCATGGATAGGTTCGCCAGTACGGCACTAAGTGGGGAACCCTTGAGCAGTCCACAAGTCTGCAGAAAAAGGTGATTTTCAAAAGGGAAGCATATAAAACAATGTCTATTAAATCGCTGGCTGGAATAGGTAGGTCAAGGGAGTCGTCAACTTTCCTGCGCAGGAGATCAATGGCTTGCGTAGTAGGTACTTAGGTGAACAGAGATGTTACGTCTAGCCTGGAGAGTTTCTTCTTCTTGACTTCACTGCTGTTAATGCGATTGAGAAGATCAGAGTGTTTAAGATGTGCTTGACTGATTGTGCTCAAGAGTTTAGAAAGGTGTTTAATAAGAAGCTCTGATTCTCCACCCTCTAAATACACATGTACTATTCACGCAGGAAGATCTGTTTGTGACTCGATAAAGCCCACTATGTGGGCGAAACGTTGTCAATAAAGGATTGCATTATACTACATTTGTGTATATTTTTACATTCATGTCTGTACCGGACTGAAGAAGCCACTAGTTGACGAAACGTTTCCACAGTAAAGATTCCCAAATGTTGCAAAAGTGCCTAATTCTTCAATTCGTTGCAAGAAGTTAATTATATTTGGTCACTTGTGCAAAACTTCCGATGACACTATTTTGTGTAATAAAACTGAACACGTTCCATGAATAAAAACCCTTATTATTGCACAAATAACCCGCACATAAAAGAGAGAGGCTTACGACGACGTTTCGGTCCGACTTGGACCATTGACAAAGTCACACTAACAGAGGTGGAGTAGGACGGCTATATATAGGCAGGAAGAGGTGGAGGTAGTAGTAGTAGTAGTAGTAGTAGTAGTAGTAGTAGTAGTAGTAGTAGTAGTAGTAGTAGTAGTAGTAGTAGTACAAGAATTGTATATAATACCGACAAGATGAAATTAAGACACATGCACAACACCCGGGCATCTCCATCGTAGACGTTTCGCCATCCAGCCAGCCACTGGATGGCGAAACGTCCACAACAAAGACAACCAGACGCCGCACATGGTCTAAATTCTCCCTCACTGACTGTGTTACTAATCTGTCTTCTGTCTCACTCTCTCAGTATGAGCTTGAACTTCTTGGTTTTGGTCTTTCCTTTGCCACTTCGCCTACTCCTCGCGCTGGTATTTCCCTGATTAGCTCTTTTGATTCCTTTCGTCAATCTCGCTTCCGTAATCTTCCTGACTTGTCCACTTTTCGTGGTGCTCTCCTTCCTGCTCTTGTTAGTCTGTTTTCCAAGAATCACCACCTTTCACGCCGTTACCAACTTGCCCTTTCTTCTCTTAAATCCAACACTAACATTGTCATACTATCTTCTGACAAAGGTAATTCGGTAGTTATCCTTGATCGCGAGGATTACCTCCGTAAAGCTGATGTCTTGCTCTCTGACTCACGCACCTACACTCCTCTCGTTTCCAACCCTCTTGATCGCATCAAGAGAACTTTCAACAAAAAACTAAGGACTCTCTCCGACCTCTGTTCTCCTGACTTTGACCTTGTTCAACGGTTTCGTGTCATCTGTCCCTCTCTTCCCTATTTCTATGGCCTTCCCAAAACTCATAAACCTGATATTCCTCTTCGTCCTATCATATCCTCTAGAGGTTCTGTCTCTTATTCTCTTGCTTCTTGGCTGGCCAAAACCCTCACTCCCTTTTTTGGTACTTTTTCTCCTGCCCACCTCCGTCACTCTCAAGACTTCATTGAACGGGTTCGCTCTCTCCCAACCTGTAAGATGCTTAGTCTTGACGTTGAGTCCCTCTTCACCAATGTCCCTCTTGATGATGTCCTTGATTTCCTTAGAGAGAAGGCCCATGAAGGGTTTCTTCATCTCCCTATCCCCACTGATGTCTTTCTTGATCTGATCCGCCTCTGTGTGGACTCTAACTCCTTTTCCTTCCAAGGGAAATATTATTCTCAAACCTTCGGTGTCGCTATGGGCTCTCCTCTCTCTCCTGTCCTTGCTAATCTTTACATGGAATACTTCGAGACTGTTCTTCTTCCTACCCTCGATGTGCAACCTTCACTCTGGCTCCGCTATGTGGATGACATCTTTGCTCTGTGGCCTCATGACTCCAGTCTCTTCCAACCTTTTCTTGAAGCTCTTAATAATCTTGCCCCTTCCATTAAGTTTAAAGCTGAATGGGAATCTAATTCCTTGCTTCCTTTCCTTGATGTCCATGTCCACCGCTCAGATACAGGTTTTTCCTTTTCCGTTTACCGTAAACCTATGCACAGTGGCATGTACATTCACTACTTTTCCTATCATGCTTCCCCTGTCAAGAAAAGTGTTCTTATCTCCCTCTTTCTCCGTGCCCTCCGCATCTGTGATCCTCAGTTCCTTCCAGCAGAAATTTCCACTCTTCATAATTCGTTCTCCCGTCTTGGCTACCCTTCCCATTTCATAGACTCTGCCCTCTCACGTGCTAAACGCAATTTCTTCTCTCCCAAACTCTCTACTCATGGGAACTCTTCTATCCTCTGCCTTCCCTACATTTCCGGTCTTTCTAATCTCAACAATTCTCTCCGCCCCTTAGGCATCAAGCTTACCTTCCGCCAGACTAACACTCTTCGCACTAATCTCGTTCATACCTCTCCTCCCTCTACAGATGTTCCTGGTGTCTACTCTATTTCTTGCTCCTCCTGTCCTCTTCAATACTTCGGAGAAACTGGTCGATCTCTTTCTGACAGACTTAGGGAGCACAAAAATAGTGTTAGGCTTGCCGACACTAACAATGCTCTTTTCTGTCACGTCAGAGATCATAGCCATCCTATTGACTGGTCTTCTGCTAAAACTGTCTTCCCTACTTCCAACTCGAACAGTCGCCGTCTAGTTGAATCCTCTCTAATACACAACTTTCCTTGTATGAACCTTAGCCCTGGCTTCGTCTCTGTAGATGCCTTCCTCTCCCACTACATTGTAAAATGCTCCAAACTTCAGAACACCCGTGACTTAACCTGAATCCTCATTTTTTCTTTCTTTTTCTTCTTCCTCTTCCCCTTTCCTCTTTCCTTTTCTCCTCTGGGTTGTCTTTCTCTCTCCTGTCTCGTGTTTCTGTTCCTTCTTCATTTATTTTATTTCACCACTTCCCCTTTCACGCACCTCTGAGCGCTTGCTCTCCCTCTGTGGGCATCTAGCTCTCTTGCAGTGCTCCCCTTCCTTTGTTTTTGTTTTTGACTGGCTCGTCATCCTTATTTCCCACTTCTACCACTACCACTACTACTACCTCTTCTTCTTCTACTACTACTACAACTACTGATGAAATTAAGACACATGTGCGGCGTCTGGTTGTCTTTGTTGTGGACGTTTCGCCATCCAGTGGCTGGCTGGATGGCGAAACGTCTACGATGGGGATGCCCGGGTGTTGTGCATATGTCTTAATTTCATCTTGTCGGTATTATATACAATTCTTGTACTACTACTACTACCTCCACCTCTTCCTGCCTATATGTAGCCGTCCTGCTCCACCTCTCCACTCCAAACACATCATCGTAAGACACAGTCGCTCCTCACCTCAAGAAGTGTTCCTTCGATCCCCGTCGGGGAGGGGAACCTATAGTCATCGTACCAGCGCCTGACTTACTCCTTCATGATGCTTGCAAACCGTGTAAGGATCAAACCCAACAGTGGAGTAATAAATGACTCTACTAAACTTGCCCTTGCTGCCGTTGTAAAGACTTGCCTACAGGTTAAATTTACAGCCATCAACTCGACGAAAGACTCATTCATCGTCGTCTGTACTGACGATTATGAAGCCACAAAGCTGATCGCCGACACTTCTATGAAAACCCTCAGAGACCGACAGCTCACCATCTCCCCTTCACCTTTTTTGCTGGCGAAACGTTCCGTTTTCGTCAAACGGCTGGACAAACTCGTCACTTCTTTATCGACTGAGGATCTCAAGACCTCTATCGAGGAACAAAATACCTGGGCGTCGATTGAACATATCACCAAAATCCCCAACGCCTCTACAATGATCAAGCTAACCTTCTCCAACATCGAGATGGCTACTAGAGCACTGTCTGACGGCCTAGCTATCTCCTACTATCATATCCATCCAAGTCACATAGAACCTGAACGTTTCGCCCACATCTCGCCATGCTGGACCTGCTACTCCTATCACCACTCAACGCCTGACTGTCCTCTGAAAGGGAAAAAGTACTGCACAAACTGCGGTAAAGACGGCCATGACTTCAAGGAATGTTCTACTACCACTACCTCTCCTACCTGCCTCAACTGCAGGGGTACTCACCACACCCTTGCAGCAAAATGCCCTCTACTTAAAGAAGTCCTGTCTAAGAAAATCATTGAAGAAACCAAGTAGAACAACCCTAAATCGCCAACATACGCCTCCATTGCAAAAATTCAATCAGATACGACCGAACTCCTTCAAGCTACACAACAATCATCTCCACCCAGCCAGTCCCTCTTTGCTCTTCCTAACGCTGTTCCATCAAAGGTGCTATACTGTATGATGTATGCACACCTTACTAATGCTGCAAACCCTGGCTCATTCAACACAACAATCAATGAACTGTTTCGCCTAAACAACATGCCAAACTTCAACTTTCCAGACTCGCCACCATCACAAGACCTCCTCAAGCTAATTCCAGATATTGTTAACTTCACCTCAACCCCTGGTCCTACTCGTATCTCTGACCAAGACTCATCACTCCAGAACCAACACCACCGTCTACTGCCACCTCTCACCACCCACCACCAGCCCAACAAATCACAACCGACCAACACTCCCTGCCTCCTCTCAACACAGTCACAGAAGACGAAATAGTACCAGAACATTATGAACAACCCTCGGACAACGACGAAGTAGTAGTCGAAGAAGAAACCACAGGCAACCGTTACCTAAGCCAAGCCTTTAATGGGTCTCTAACCTTCTACACCACCCCCAACCTCCCAACCGAAATGAGCGCAGCTGATATGCTCCACTTAATGAAAGAAGGAGCTGTTAAGTACACCTGCACCAAACCTCACCAAATTCCTTTTGAAAACGCACTATCTTACCTCGTGACGAATCTGAACTGCTCCAACCTCAGAATGCAACTATTCCACATGTCCAAGAGAGACTTCAAAAGACTCAAGAGTGGCTCCATCACCAGCGAAGTGTAGCCAAACACACAACACCCTTCCCAACACCTGACGTCCAAACCAGCTCTTCACCTCAGCCTGAAGCATATCAGTCAGCGAGCACTGTCTGCAGTCTGCTCTCTCCTCTATGTCCTCAACATGCCCTCTCTACACTGCCTCGCAGTGCCACGCAGCTGGGTTTAGCCCTGGCTCTTTCATCTACAACTCAAGACCTTCCTCTCACGACTGTTCATCGTCTGTCCACACTTCCCCACTCACCCACCGGAGTCCCAACAGAAGAGCCTGCTATGTGTGTTCTCAATGTCTGTCCCACGATCGACTTAGCTGCTGGGTTAAGCCCTGGCTCTATTTCTACTACTAAGAACACTCCTCTCCAGCACTATTCTTCGTCTGTCCCGTCTTCCCCGCTCATCCCATTTGGGATCTTACCTGAACTTTCGTTCGTTCGTACCTCTGTTAGTGTGACTTTGTCAATGGTCCAAGTCGGACCGAAACGTCGTCGTAAGCCTCTCTCTTTTATGTGCGGGTTATTTGTGCATCGTTCCAGTCACGGTATTGTGCCTTTTTGTTATTTATCAAACGTATTTTTCTCATTTATAAAGCTTTCTAAACTGCAGGAAGGTGTTTCGTTTGTTGCAAGAGTGAAGCAACACAGTAGGGGCTTTAACATTGGTCTTTGGAACAATTGTTAACGGTATGGTAGTTGACGGTACAGTCGTTAACGGTACCGTCGTTCCCTACACACAGTTTACAGTGGAACCTCTGGTCACGACCATAATTCGTTCCAAAACTCTGGTCGCGATCCGATTTGGTCGTGACACGAACCTAATTTCCCCATTGGATTGTATGTAAATACGATTAATCCGTTTCATACCCTATGAAGTGTAAGTAAATATTTTGTTTATTTTTAAGATTTTTAAGCACAAAAACAGTTAATTATACCATATAATGGACAGTGTAATAATAAACTGAATGTAAAAACCTTGAATAACACCGAGAAAACTTTGAACAACAGAGAAAACTAACATTGCACGAGTCCTAAGAATTAAGGAGCGTCTAATGGCTGAGCAGTGAACTCCGTTATTTATCGTCCGATTTCTTTCATTTTTGGAGTACGTTAAGAAGCATATTTCCATCATACATTACTCAACTTTCAATAAGATAGCCCAAACAACAACTGAGAAAAAAAGAATATTTACCAAAAATCATATATGGCAAGCCCTAGCCGGGTACCGGCACTGCGAGAAGCTGTTTCGGCAATACCTGCCGAAATATTGCTAATCTGAATTTATCACGGTCGTAATTACAAGAAGTGGGGAAAATTGGCGTGTGCGAAAAATGGCATGGAATGTGAAAATTGGCATGGCTGTGTTTGTTTAGCACCCGATTATGTGATCGTGACCAGATGCAAAAATTTGGCGATTTTTTTTGGTCTTGAACCGATTTGTTCATGTTCGGAAGCGTTCGTGACCAGCGGTTCCACTGTATTTCGTTAAGATAAAATTATCATTACTTAAGTGAAACATTTCACTCGCTTTTATGAGATTCGGAAAGTTTCACCTTTTGTTTCATGACAATCCTTTCACACACACACACACACACACACACACACACACACACACACACACACACACACACACACACACACACACACACACACACACACACACACACACACACAAACACACACACACACACACACACAGACACACACACACACACAGACACACACACACACACACACACACACACACACAAACACACACACACAAACACACACACACACACACAAACACACAGACACACACACACACACACAGACACACACACACACACACACACACACACACACACACACAAACACACACACACACACACACACACACACACACACACACACAAACACACACACACACACAAACACACACACACACACAAACACACACACACACACACACACACACACACACAAACACACACACACACACACACACACACAAACACACACACACACACAAACACACACACACACACAAACACACACACACACACACACAGACACACACACACACACACACACACACACACACACACACCATCATTCACTCCATCACTGTCTTGCCGGAGGCGCGCTTGCATTACAGTTATAAAACTGCAACATTAACAGCACGTCAAGCACTAAAAACCATTTGTCTCCATTCGCTACTATCTAACATGCTCATTCATGCTTGCTGGAAGTCCAAGCCCCTCGCACACAAAACCTCCTTTACTCCCCTCCCTCCAACCTTTCCTAGGCCGATCCCTACCCCGCCTTGCCTCCACTACAGACTTATACACTCTCAAAGTCATTTTACTTCGTTCCATCCTCTCTACATGTCCGAACCACCTCAATAACCCCTCCTTATCCCTCTGGATAATAGTTTCGCCTCCTTCTAATTTCCAAACTACGAATTCTCTACATTATATTCACACCACACATTGCCCTCAGACACGACATCTACACTGCCTCCAGCCTTCTCCTTGTTGCAACATTCACCACCCAAGTTTCACACCCATATAGGAGCATTGGTATAAATATACTCTCATGCAGTCCCCTCTTTGCTTCCAAGGACAAAGTTCTTTGTCTCCACAGACTCCTCAGTGCACCACTCACATTTTTTCCCTCGTCAGTTCTATGATTCACCTCATCTTTCATAGACCCATCTGCTGACACGTCCACTCCCAAATATCTGAACACATTCACCTCCTCCATACTCTTGCCAACACTCGAACATTCACTTCTCTTACAACCTCATCTATAAATATATTGAACAACCATGGTGACATCACACATCCTTGTCTAATTCCTACTTTTACTGGGAAATAATCTCCCTCTCTCCTACATACTCTAACCTGAGCCTCACTATCCTCGTAAAAACTCTTCACTGCTTTCAATAACCTACCTCCTATTCTATATATTTGCAACATTTACCATATTGTCCCCCTATCCACCCTGTCATACGCCTTTTCCAAATCCATATATGCCATAAAAACCTTTTTACCCTTATCTAAATACTCTAAATACTTGGTCTACACCCCCCCCCTACCTTTCCTATAGCCTCGTTGTAATTCTGCTATCCTACTCCCCGTCTTACTCTTAATTCTTTCAGCAATAACTCTATCATACACTTAACCAGCTTTATTCAACAGATTTATTTCCCTATAATTTCTGCAAAACAACCACTGTAAAAGAATAGAGAAATTCCAAGCGCATTCGTGACTACTCACATTATCAAGGAACAATAAAAGTAATGCATCAAAGGAAGGCATATAAAGGGTCTAGCCCACATCTCACTATAACATCCCACAACAAAGCATCACCTGACGCGCGACTCATAAGAAAGGGAACACTGCAGCAGGCCCGCTGGCCCAACTAGATAGGTCCTTCACACAACCCACCAACAAACTATTCTACCCAAGAATTAAGAATTTTAAAATTTATTATTCGTCCAATGTATTATTAAATTCCTTCCAAATTCTATTGATTATAAATGGATCTAATTTATATAAACCAAAGGAAATATTCATATTATTGTCAAAACTGCTTTTTATGAAACAAGATTCAATTACATTCCTGTCGACCATGGACTTGCTTGATACAACTTTCTCAACTTTTTGAAAATCAATTGGATGGTTAAAATTTCTCACATGAATAAATAGAGCATTGGAATCTTGTCCAGTTCTAATGCTATATTTATGTTGTTTTAATCTTAGTTCGAGATTTTTACCAGTTTGACCGTAATAAACTTTATCGTAAATTTTACAAGGAATCTTATAGACACATCCGTCAGCATTTTGGGGGGAATTCTTTATCAAAATTTTTTTTTACTGTATCAAGATTTTTAAATACAACTTTGATATTAAAAGTCTTAAGAAGAGAAGGCATATCAACCAAGTTTTCATGGTAAGGGAGAACCAACTTATTTTTAGTTGAATAAGGCTGGTTGTCCCTTTTTGGATTGTAAAAAGTATTTCTAGCAATTTTAAAAGATTTATCAGTTACGTTTCTTGGGTATTTCAAACCATTATCTATTTCATAAATTTTGGATATTTCCTCATCTATGAACTCTGGACTACAAATGAGTAAAGCTCTCAAAAATATTGATGAGAAAACAGACAGTTTAACTCTATCTTGATGGGAAGAATAATAGTGGACATAGGAACAGTTATTTGTAGGTTTTCTGTAGATTTTAAATTTGAATTCATTATTACCCTTAATAATTAAAACATCTAGAAAAGGCAATGAGTTATTTTCTTCAAACTCAACAGTAAAGTTTATAGAATGGGCTAAGCTATTTAATTTGCCAAGGAAATGGTGTATATCTACATTTTTGGGCATAAGACACAAAATATCATCAACATATCTGAACCATTTAGCTCTATTAGGGAGGATTGTGTTAAGCAGCCTTGTTTAAAAAAATCCATGTATAGGTTACTAAGAACAGGTGAAAGAGGATTTCCCATTGCCATACCAAACTTCTGAGTGTAAAACTTATAATTAAATACAAATTTTGCATCAACAATGCAAAGTTTAATAAGTTTAATGATAGTAGGAACTGGCAATGGTAAATCATAATTAACGAGTTCTTCAGATAAGAAACTTAATAAATCATCAACAAGAACTTTCGTAAACAGAGAAATAACATCAAAACTAACCATATTAAAATCATTTAAGTCAGTCAAGGAGCTTAATTTATCAACTAAATCTATGTAGTTTTTAACATTAAAGTTAGAAATTTTGCCAACAATAGGGCTCAAAATGTCAAGCCATTTGGATAATTTATATGAAACTGATCCTATGGAGCTAATAATTGGTCTGACTGGATTCCCTGGTTTGTGTGTTTTTATTAGTCCATACATGTAAGGTAAAGATGGATTAGTGGAACTAAATTGTTTGACTAATTCATCTTTGCCTTTCAGTAGAAGTTTTATTGTTTTATTGAAATTGCTGTTAACGGTTTCTAGGAGATTTTTTCTAAGTTTAGAGTAGGTTTCAGTATCATCTAAGAGATTATTCATTTTCTTTCATAATTACTATTGCATTTATTTTGTCTGCTTTAGTAAGGCGCAAATTTTTATTGTTATTAAGTGTATCATAAGACTTAAAGAATCTTTGAGGGCAATTGGGAATGTTTGGTTTTAACATAGAGCTATATACCATTCCTTTACTAATATTAATTTCATCAGTGGATAAATCAGAAAATTTTTTAAAGTTACAAAAGGCTTTTGCAATTTGAACATTATTAAGTTTTTTTGAAGTTGCAAAACTTAGGCCAAAACCTAGAGCAGCAGTTGTATTTTTGTCTAAAATTTCATCTGATAAGTTAATTACAAAATTGTTATTAGCATTCTTTATCCAATCACTATTTTCAATTAAAATGTCTAATTTTCTTTGTAGTTTGTTTTTGAGTTCATTACAAATTCTTCTGAGTTTATTATAGCAATGATCCAACATACTGTGTTTCCATTCTGATGGAATATATATATATATATATATATATATATATATATATATATATATATATATATATATATATATATATATATATATATATATATATATGTATGTATGTATGTATGTATATATATATATATATATATATATATATATATATATATATATATATATATATATATATATATATATATATATATATATATATATTAAGCAAATATCGCAAACCAAGTGATTCAAGATGCAAAACAACCACAGGGGGAGTGGAATGATAGCTCTAGGCCTTTCATGTTGTAATCAACACATCGTCAGGAGCTTGCAAAATTGCAGAAAAGAGTAGGGTTTCCACGCGAATACATTCCCAGAGGACCGCGTTCACTGGAGTGAACGCCTTTGATTGAACTTTGTATAGAAAGGGGTTTGGTTATAGGTAACACATATTTTAAGAAAAAGAGGATATATATATATATATATATATATATATATATATATATATATATATATATATATATATATATATATATATATATATATATATATATATATATATATATATATATATATATATATATATATATATATATATATATATATATATATATATAAAATATGATGTAGGGCGAAATGACAGTAGTTTGTTGGGCTACGTATTGGTAAATAAAAGATTGTTGGGTAGACTTCAGGATGTACATATTTATAAACAGGCTACAGATATATCAGATCACTTTTTAGTTGAAGCTACAGTGAGAATAAAAGGTATATGTGATATTAGGAAAATGGAAGCAGCAAGTAAGAGAGAAGTGAAGGTTTATATACTAAAGGAAGGGACAGTTAGGGTAAGATATAAACAACTGTTGGAGGACAGATGGGCGAGCGAGAATACAGTCAGAGTTCAGCAGAAGTTTGTGGTTACAAGAAAGTGGGTGCGGGAGAGGAAGAAGAGTGATTGGTGGAATGATGATGTAAAGAGTGTAGTAAGAGAGAAGAGTTAGCATATGAGAGGATTTTACAAAGTAGAAGTGATGCAAGGAGGGAGGAGCATATGGAGAGAAAAGAGACGTTAAAAGAGTGGTGAAGCAATTTAAAAAGAAAGGAAATGAGAGAGTTGATGAGAAATTATCAACAAATTTTGTTGAAAATAAGAAAAAGTTTTGGAGTGAGATTAATAAGTTTAGAAAGCCTAGGGAAAGAATGGATTTGTTAGTTAAAAATCGGAGAGGAGAGTTATTACATGGAGAGTTAGTGGTATCGGGAAGATGAAGTGAATTCTTTGAGGAATTGTTAAATGTTGATAAAATAGCGAAGCTGTGATTTCGTGTATAGGACAAGGAGGGATAACATCTTAAGGAGTGAGGAAGAACCAGTTGTGAGCGTGGGGGAAGTGTGTGGGACAGTGGGTAGAATGACACGGGGTAAAGCAGTTGGGATTGATACGATAAAGATAGAAATGTTAAAAGCAGGTGGGGATATAGTTTTGGAGTGGTTAGTGTTTTTATTTAATGAATGTATGGAAGAGGGTAAGGTGTCTAGGGACTGGCAAAGACATGCATAGTTCCTTTGTATAAAGGTAAAGGGGACAAAAGAGAGTGTAAAAATTATAGGGGAATAAGTTTGTTGAGTATACCTGATAAAGTGTATGGCAGAGTTATTATTGATAGAATTATGAGTAAGACGGAGAGTAGGATAGCAGATGAACAAGGAGGCTTTAGGAAAGGTAGGGGGTGTGTAGACCAAGTGTTTACAGTGAAACATATAGGTGAACAGTATTTAGAAAAGGGTAAAGAGGTTTTTGAGGCATTTATGGATTTGGAAAAGGCATATGATAGGGTGGATAAGGAGGCAATGTGACAGATGTTGCAAATGTATGGAACAGGAGGTAGGTTACTGAAAGCGGTGAAAAGTTTTTACGAGGCTAGTGAGGCTCAGGTTAGAGTATGTAGGCGAGAGGGGGATTATTTCCATGTAAAAGTAGGCCTTAGACAGGGATATGTGATGTCACCATTGTTGTTCAATACATTTATAGATGGAGTAGTAAGAGAAGTGAATGCTCGTGTGTTGGCAAGAAGTGTGAGGTTAAAAGATAAAGAATCAAACACAAAGTGGAAGTTGTCACAGTTGCTCTTTGCTGATGACACTGTGTTTTTGGGAGATTCTGAAGAGAAGTTGCAGAGGTTGGTTGATGAGGGTATGTAAAAGAAGGAAGTTATAAGTGAAAATAGGAAAGAGTAAGGTGATGAGGATAACAAAAAAAATAGGTAATGGAAGATTGGATATCAGATTGGAGAGAGTATGGAGGAGGTGAATGTGTTCAGATATTTGGGAGTGGACGTGTCAGCGGTTCGGTCTATGAAGAATGAGCTGAATCATAGGATTGACGAAGGGAAAAAGGTGAGTGGTGCACTCAGGAGTCTGTGGAGACAAAGAACTTTTTCCATGAAAGCAGAGAGGGGAATGTATGTAAGTATAGTTATACCAACGCTCTTGTATGGGTGTGAGACATGGGTTGTGAATATTGCAGCAAGGAGAAGACTGGAGGTAGTGGAGATGTCATGTCTGAAGGCAATGTGCGGTGTGAATATAATGAAGAGGATCTGTAGTTTGGAGATTAAGAGGTGTGCGATTATCAAAATTATTATCCGGAGAGCTGAGGAGGGGTTATTGAGATGGTTTGGACATGAAGAGAGCATAGAACAAAATAGAATGACGTATAGAGTATACAAATTTTAGTGGAGGGAAGGCGGGGTAGGGGTCGGCCTAGGAAAGGTTGGAGGGAGGGGGTAAAGGAGGTTTTGTGTGCGAGGGGCTTGGACTTCCAGCAAGCGTGTGTGAATGTGTTATACAGGTGCGAATGGAGACAAATGGTTTTTAGAGTGTAAGCAGGGTAACATTTATGACGGAATTCAGGAGATGGGAAGTAGAGTGCCTGCACTCTGAAGGAGAGGTATTAATGTTGCAGTTTTATAACTGTAAGCACGCCTCTGGCAAGACAGTGATGGAGTGAATTATGATGAAAGTTTTTCTTTTTCGGGCCACCCTGCCTTGGTGGGAAACAGCCGATGTATTAAAAAAACATACATACTTATATCTACACACATACATACGCATGCATACACACACACGTACATAGACTACAAGAACCAGGGACTGCGACTCGACCTCTGCATTCGCATATAATTGAGTATATACATATATGCGCCTGTAAATACACACACACATATACACACATTCGTAAACATACTTTCACATACTGTTATGCACATGCGAGTAATATTACAAGCCTGATATAATCTAGTATTATGCAGACAAACCACGGAACGGGTGGAGTTTGAACCCATGACAAACGAGTCTTAAAACTCCAGGACAGTTAAGAACATAAGAACATAAGAATGTAGGAACACTGCAGAAGGCCTACTGGCCCATACGAGGCAGGTCCTTATCAAAACGACATCTACCTAAAGTTCGTTTACAATGTTGTTATTACGATTTCGTGAGTGAGTTAGCATTATGCAGGCACGCCACAACGACGACCTGCATAATAATAAGTCTGTAATAAGTTTGAATTACTTAACAAATCTATGCCTGACATTTAAATTTAACCTTGTCCAGTAATTCTAAAAGTAAATTCATTTTAAATCTAAGCAAAATGAATTACGTAAATTCTATGACATTGCTGTCAGGAGATTCCAGAGTTATAGTGATGAGTGTATGTAGGAAAGACGCAGATATATAATGCACCGTAGGCAACCTATAACACACAATATATGTAGAACATGAACTGAACAACATTTGAGGAATCGCTATTCGGTCTACTACATGCCAGGCTACGAATACCAATCTTGGCATAATTAGGTATATATACTGTTCACTCATTCATAAAACAACAAACAAATTCCAGTAAAATGTGTGAAAATGTTTTCTAAAATCACAAGTACTTTTTGTGTGTTGCCGTCAGGAAGATGTAATATAACATCTCAGCAAATTCAGCAGTTAGACAGGACGGAACAGTGTAGTCAACAAAGATAGCAGCAGCAGTAGCAACACAGCTATCAGAACCAACAGCCAGAGTGGTTTTAATATCCGAGAGGAGTCCTGGGGGTGTAATGGGCTTCCCAGACATTCTACGGAAGCTGGGAATGGTGAGGGAATTAAACGGGAACGTCGTTCAAATACAAAGATAAGTCACAGATAAAATGCTCGAAATATCATGATAGGAACGAAGTGGACTGACGAAGACGGTCACGCCACCCGAATCAGCTGATGACCGTGAGAACTATGTTGCCTGTGTCTTGAGGCCATCGACTTGGAGGCCACATGACCATTACTAGTGAGAGTACGAGTGAGGGGGGAGTACGAGTGAAGTGAGAGTACGAGTGAAGTGAGAGTACGAGTGAAGAGAAAGTACGAGTGAAGTGAGAGTACGAGTGAGGTGAGAGTACGAGTGAGGAGAGAGTACGAGTGAGGAGAAATTACAAACGAAATGAAGAGCTGCCAGGTAGTACGTCACATGTACTCAACTAACATCACTCTAGACTAAGGAAAGATAATATTATTTGCACAAACACTGTTAGTGACTCCTGCAGCCACTCTCAACACTTTATTATGAAGAATAATTATGAGTTAAAGTCATATGAAAAATTGTTTTTAACACAGTATATTAATGACCAGTATCTTTATGGTAGTGTATCACACATACACACACACACACACACACACACACACACATACACACACACACACATACACACACACACACAAACACAAAAACACATACACAAATACATACACAAAAATATATTACTGTGTTTGTTTATTAAATTATTGTAAATTTATTTAGAGTATATTTAGTTGGATTATGCTAAATTAAATTGAACTTGTTATAATAAGGTTATGTAATTTTTTAAGATTCTTTTGGTACAAAATTATTATTTTTTTTACATTAACATAAATGAAAAAAAAAACAATTAAACGTATAAGAGAATATTTTTGAAAGGACTTAATTTTAAATGAGTGCTTGTTAATAGACCAATTTTACCTGTTCGGCACGATATATATATATATATATATATATATATATATATATATATATATATATATATATATATATATATATATATATATATATAATATATATATATATATATATATATATATATATATATATATATATATATATATATATATATATATCTTACCATCATGGTACAGTCAGGCATCTCACCAGTAACCAATATAACTCCCTTTCTGTCCTGGCAAACTGGGTAATCTCTTTTCTAATATATATAAGCATTCAGCTGCACAAGACATACCAGGAGACTGCTAAATACCATAAAAAAATTGCAACCAGGTATACATCGGGCAGACAGGCCGGATACTGTCTTTAAGGATCATCGAACCTCAGGGGGCAATACGTTACTGACATGGTAATTCAGTCGTTTTTCACCATGTTAGCAACAACAATCACAGTGTTCACTGGGAAGCTGCCACCATCAAACACTGCACCTACGAACTCAAAATCATAGAATCTGCCTTCATTGCTATCACCACTAATAATTTAACATCTCACAGGAATGGACGCCAAACCTTATTTCAGAATTCGCCTTAAAAAGTACATAACAGCAGTCAACCTAACACAGAATGTCAACACAAGAACGAAAATTATAAAGCGCAGAGTAACCTCTTTCCAGATTTTAAAGTTTGTACTAGTCACCTACTTGAAGACCTGTCTTCACATTCACACCCTAACCTGCCTTCCCACACCCTGACATGTCTTCCCACACCCTGACCTGCCTTCCCACACCCTGACCTGCCTTCCCACACCCTGACTTGCCTTCCCACACCCTGACATGTCTTCCCACACCCTGACCTGCCTTCCCACACCCTGACCTGCCTTCCCACACCCTGGCCTGCCTTCCCACACCCTGACCTGCCTGCCCACACCCTGACCTGCTTTTTCACACCCTGACCTGCCTTCCCACACCCTGCCTTGTCTTCCCACACCCTAACCTACCTTCCCACACCCTGACTTGCCTTCCCACACCCTGACCTGCTTTCCCACACCCTGACCTGCCTTCCCACACCCTGACCTGCTTTCCCACACCCTGACCTGCCTTCCCACGCCCTGACTTGTCTTCCCACACCCTGACCTACCTTCCCACACCCTGACTTGCCTTCCCACACCCTGACCTGTCTTCCCACACCCTGACCTGCCTTCCCAAACCCTGACCTGTCTTCCCACACCCTGATCTGTCTTCCCACACCCTGACCTACCTTCCCACACCCTGACCTGTCTTCCCACACCCTGACCTGCCTTCCCACACCCTGACCTGCCTTCACACGCCCTGATCTGCCTTCCCACACCCTGATCTGTCTTCCCACATCCTGACCTGCCTTCCCACACCCTGACCGGTCTTCCCACACCCTGACCTCCTTCCCACTGTCTGACCTGCCTTCCCACACCGTGACCTGCCTTCCCACACTCTGACCTGTCTTCCCATACCCTGACCTGCCTTCCCACGCCCTGACCTGTCTTCCCACACTCTGACCTGCCTTCCGACACCTTACCTGTCTTCCCACATCCTGACCTGGCGCTCCATGCTCACCTGCACGGCTGAGAGGCGCAACCTTCCTCTATATTTACGTTCTCTCTTCAGTTAGGTATCTGTTGCAGAGGACCCCAGCAGGAGGTCGCAATATACAGACTAATTAATTTTCTGAGTTAGTTTCCATCTGGATTATTATTGAGTATATATATATATATATATATATATATATATATATATATATATATATATATATATATATATATATATATATATATATATATATATATATATATATATATATATATATATATATATATATATATATATATATATATACATATATATATATATATATACATATATATATATAGGCACAGAGGTTGGAAAGACTAGCAACTTCTTAGGACATATAATGAAGCACAATCAATAATTCGTTGGTAACTTCGTGGGCAGCGTAATAAGTGTAGACAGTGAAATAAGTGTAGACAGTGTAATAAGTGTAGACAGTGTAATAAGCGTGGACAGTTTAATAAGTGTAGACAGTGAAATAAGTGTAGACAGTGTAATAAGCGTGGACAGTTTAATAAGTGTAGACAGTGAAATAAGTGTAGACAGTGTAATAAGCGTGGACAGTTTAATAAGTGTAGACAGTGAAATAAGTGTAGACAGTGTAATAAGCGTGGACAGTTTAATAAGTGTAGACAGTGAAATAAGTGTAGACAGTGTAATAAGCGTGGACAGTTTAATAAGTGTAGACAGTGAAATAAGTGTAGACAGTGTAATAAGCGTGGACAGTTTAATAAGTGTAGACAGTGAAATAAGTGTAGACAGTGTAATAAGCGTGGACAGTTTAATAAGTGTAGACAGTGAAATAAGTGTAGACAGTGTAATAAGCGTGGACAGTTTAATAAGTGTAGACAGTGAAATAAGTGTAGACAGTGTAATAAGCGTGGACAGTTTAATAAGTGTAGACAGTGAAATAAGTGTAGACAATGTAATAAGCGTGGACAGTTTAATAAGTGTAGACAGTGAAATAAGTGTAGACAGTGTAATAAGCGTGGACAGTTTAATAAGTGTAGACAGTGAAATAAGTGTAGACAGTGTAATAAGCGTGGACAGTTTAATAAGTGTAGACAGTGAAATAAGTGTAGACAGTGTAATAAGCGTGGACAGTTTAATAAGTGTAGACAGTGAAATAAGTGTAGACAGTGTAATAAGCGTGTACAGTTTAATAAGTGTAGACAGTGAAATAAGTGTAGACAGTGTAATAAGCGTGGACAGTTTAATAAGTGTAGACAGTGAAATAAGTGTAGACAGTGTAATAAGCGTGGACAGTTTAATTAGTGTAGACAGTGAAATAAGTGTAGACAGTGTAACAAGCGTGGACAGTTTAATAAGTGTAGACAGTGAAATAAGTGTAGACAGTGTAATAAGCGTGGACAGTTTAATAAGTGTAGACAGTGAAATAAGTGTAGACAGTGTAATAAGCGTGGACAGTTTAATAAGTGTAGACAGTGAAATAAGTGTAGACAGCGTGATAAGCGTGGACAGTTTAATAAGTGTAGACAGTGAAATAAGTGTGAGCAGTGAAATAAGCGTTTGCAGTGCAGTAACACTTGTCAGTGTAGTTAGCATGGTTATGGTGCCGCTCCTCCACACTCAATGGCAGCCCTGCCATCCCATCCCCACATATTTATCGATGTGGAGCGCCACATATACATAGACGTAATTTATCGGAATGGTGTTGAAGTTGCTGTGGGAAGTGGGTTAGTGTGGCGCAGGGCCATGACGCTCCCGGACTGTGAAGGGTGATAGCGCTCCCAGACTGTGGGGATGATGGCACTCCCAGACTGTGAGACTGATGGCACTCCCAGACTGTGAGGGGTGATAACGCTTCAGGACTATGAGGGGTGATGGCGCTCCCAGACTGTGGGCGATGGCGCTCCCAGACTGCGGGGGTGATGGCCCTCTCCGACTGTGTAGGTGATGGCGCTCCCGGACTGTGAGGGTGATGGCGCTCCCAGACTGTAAGGGTGATGGCGCTCCCAGACTGTGAGGGTGATGGCGCTCCCAGACTGTGTGGGCGATGGTGCTCCCAGACTGTGAGGGTGATGGCGCTCCCAGACTGTGGGGGTGATGGCGATCCAAGACTATGGGGGTGATGGCGCTCCCAGGCTGTGGGGGTGATGGCGCTACCAGACTGTTGGGGTGATGGCGCTCCCAGACTGTGAGGGATGATAGCGCTTCAGGACTATGAGGGGTGATGGCGCTCCCAGACTGTGTGGGCGATGGCGCTCCCAGACTGCGGGGGTGATGGCCCTCTCCGACTGTGTAGGTGATGGCGCTCCCGGACTGTGAGGGTGATGGCGCTCCCAGACTGTAAGGGTGATGGCGCTCCCAGAATGTGAGGGTGATGGGTGTGCCTGTCGGCATGAGGGTGATGGGTGTGCCTGTGGGCGTGAGGGTGATGGGTGTGCCTGTGGGCATGAGGGTGATGGGTGTGGCTGTGGACGTGATGGTGATGGGCGTGGCTGTGGGCGTGAGGATGATGGGTGTGGCTGTGGGCGTGAGGGTGATGGGTGTGGCTGTGGGTATGAGGGTGATGGGTGTGCCTGTGGGCGTGAGGGTGATGGGTGTGGCTGTGGACGTGAGGGTGATGGGCGTGGCTGTGGGCGTGAGGATGATGGGTGTGGCTGTGGGCGTGAGGGTGATGGGTGTGGCTGTGGGTATGAGGGTGATGGGTGTGGCTGTGGGCGTGAGGGTGATGGGTGTGGCTGTGGGCGTGAGGGTGATGGGTGTAGCTGTGGGCGTGAGGATGATGGGTGTGGCTGTGGGCGTGAGGGTGATGGGTGTGGCTGTGGGTATGAGGGTGATGGGTGTGCCTGTGGGCGTGAGGGTGATGGGTGTGGCTGTGGGCGTGAGGGTGATGGGTGTGGCTGTGGGTATGAGGGTGATGGGTGTGGCTGTGGGCGTGAGGGTGATGGGTGTGGCTGTGGGCGTGAGGGTGATGGGTGTGACTGTGGGCGTGAGGGTGATGAGTGTGGCTGTGGCCGTGAGGGTGATGGGTGTGGCTGTGGGCGTGAGGGTGATGGGTGTGGCTGTGGCCGTGAGGGTGATGAGTGTGGCTGTGGCCGTGAGGGTGATGGGTGTGGCTGTGGGCGTGAGGGTGATGGGTGTGGCTGTGGGCGTGAGGGTGATGGGTGTGGCTGTGGCCGTGAGGGTGATGAGTGTGGCTGTGGCCGTGAGGGTGATGGGTGTGGCTGTGGCCGTGAGGGTGATGAGTGTGGCTGTGGCCGTGAGGGTGATGGGTGTGGCTGTGGCCGTGAGGGTGATGGGTGTGGCTGTGGCCGTGAGGGTGATGAGTGTGGCTGTGGCCGTGAGGGTGATGAGTGTGGCTGTGGCCGTGAGGGTGATGAGTGTGGCTGTGGCCGTGAGGGTGATGAGTGTGGCTGTGGCCGTGAGGGTGATGAGTGTGGCTGTGGCCGTGAGGGTGATGAGTGTGGCTGTGGCCGTGAGGGTGATGAGTGTGGCTGTGGCCGTGAGGGTGATGAGTGTGGCTGTGGCCGTGAGGGTGATGGGTGTGGCTGTGGGCGTGAGGGTGATGGGTGTGGCTGTGGGCGTGAGGGTGATGGGTGTGGCTGTGGGTATGAGGGTGATGGGTGTGGCTGTGGGCGTGAGGGTGATGGGTGTGGCTGTGGGCGTGAGGGTGATGGGTGTAGCTGTGGGCGTGAGGATGATGGGTGTGGCTGTGGGCGTGAGGGTGATGGGTGTGGCTGTGGGTATGAGGGTGATGGGTGTGCCTGTGGGCGTGAGGGTGATGGGTGTGGCTGTGGGCGTGAGGGTGATGGGTGTGGCTGTGGGTATGAGGGTGATGGGTGTGCCTGTGGGCGTGAGGGTGATGGGTGTGGCTGTGGGCGTGAGGGTGATGGGTGTGACTGTGGGCGTGATTGTGATGAGTGTGGCTGTGGCCGTGAGGGTGATGGGTGTGGCTGTGGGCGTGAGGGTGATGGGTGTATCTGTGGCCGTGAGGGTGATGAGTGTGGCTGTGGCCGTGAGGGTGATGGGTGTGGCTGTGGGCGTGAGGGTGATGGGTGTGGCTGTGGGCGTGAGGGTGATGGGTGTGGCTGTGGCCGTGAGGGTGATGAGTGTGGCTGTGGCCGTGAGGGTGATGGGTGTGGCTGTGGCCGTGAGGGTGATGAGTGTGGCTGTGGCCGTGAGGGTGATGGGTGTGGCTGTGGCCGTGAGGGTGATGGGTGTGGCTGTGGCCGTGAGGGTGATGAGTGTGGCTGTGGCCGTGAGGGTGATGAGTGTGGCTGTGGCCGTGAGGGTGATGGGTGTGGCTGTGGGCGTGAGGGTGATGGGTGTGGCTGTGGGCGTGAGGGTGATGGGTGTGGCTGTGGCCGTGAGGGTGATGAGTGTGGCTGTGGCCGTGAGGGTGATGGGTGTGGCTGTGGCCGTGAGGGTGATGAGTGTGGCTGTGGCCGTGAGGGTGATGGGTGTGGCTGTGGCCGTGAGGGTGATGAGTGTGGCTGTGGCCGTGAGGGTGATGAGTGTGGCTGTGGCCGTGAGGGTGATGAGTGTGGCTGTGGCCGTGAGGGTGATGAGTGTGGCTGTGGCCGTGAGGGTGATGAGTGTGGCTGTGGGCATGAGGGTATATGTCGAGTGAGGGGGAAACAGCAGAAACAGCAGTAGTGTGTTAGGTCCTCGCGTTCCTGAAGGCGTTCTTGAAAGCTAAGATGAACGTGCGGATAGCCCGAGGCGACCATCAGATAGGCTGGCCGAGCTGTTGGTGCTCCCAGGGCGCATTGTCTCCTCCCAGACAGCCTATCTCCACCTCCTATCATGCCCCAACCAGCACAATTGCAGCAGCAACTCCTGTACCCCTTCATAATACATTTTAAACCTAGTTGATTATAAACTAGGCTAACAGGGGCACATTTGGGTAAATATTACTTACAAAATATTTTATGTATACGAAATTTTTAATATTTGTTCCAAAATTTTAGTGTCTTATTTTTACTGATAATCTAAACATCTTATATTGATTATCGTATTGTCTTTCTGTTCATCAGAAAACGAGTTGCCACTCGAGAACATGATGTTTATAGTAACTACAAGCCTAACTATATACATTACATTTACTTTTATTAACCTAGTATATATTAAAATATCAGAAGTGTTGATAACTGAACCTGAGCCTTGCTATAGCACCAATCTTTTTAAAAACACTGAAGGTTGCTTGAGAAATAGGGTTATCGGGGTTTGTTATTATAGTGGGTTTTAGTGGTCGGCTTCTTACTGCATCCCTTTGACATCAAAAGCCATTATTTAATTGTCTCATAATGAAGAGTAAAAAGGAAGAATGCTGTGACAGGAACAGTACACAAATAACTCGAAAGCAGATTATGACGACGTTTAGGTCCGACTTGGACTATTTACAAGTAACAATGTGACGTATAAAGGTCCAAGTCGGACCGAAATGTCGTCATAAGCTTCTCTCTCTCCTATGTGCGGGTTACTTGTGTATTGTCTCCTAATATTATTTCTAACGTTTGGCGCATACTTACAAAGGTTATAATCAACTTTTCTCAAAATATTTTGTGCACAATTTATGAGCTGTTTCACGTAGAAAAAATTCAATGTGTGATGACATCCATAAAAACTACAAATTAATTCTTAGCTTCTCCATTGATCATGTTTGTGTCATTTCCCGAGTCAAGTTCGCTCACTGGTGAGACTCAACGGTGATCAAGGTATTAAGCGCATTGCTAACCTTCGTATAATTAAGATAATTCACATTTCAGTTTATGTAGAAGCCCAGTTGTTTAATTCCTATGGCAAAATCAACATGTTTACTATAATTCTTACCCAACAAGGTTAGGTTAGGTTAGGTAAGGTTCGTCAGGAAACAGGACAAATGTTTCCTGACGCGGGTCTTAGTCAGATGATGACCCGCCTTTGGAGCTTTTGGTCATCTGACCGAGGCCTTCCGCTGGCTTACCGGTCCACCCCTTTATAAATTATGGTCATTTATAACCTATATTTTACCCAACAAGATGAGTAACAAGAGCAAGTACATCGTCATCAAAGTAATCTTGTTTAATCCATCGGTATATATTAATTATTATTTGCTAATTTCTTCTTGAAATAAGCAAATAGGTTATAATAAGTAGGTTATAATAGTGAATATAATTTTTATCTAGTTGGATTTGTGTTTATTACTAGATATTCAGCAAATTTTTTTATGTCCGATTTAATTTTTCAGTATCGTGGTGATGGGTACAGTGTTACGCTCAGTGATATTAGAAATACTAGGCTGGTCCTTCATGTTAAGCAGCCTTGTACTTCTAGTACCACCATTAATAATTCAAAGGCTTTGTTTTGCATTAGCTCCAAGAAACAAATATTCTTTAGTTTTTATTATCACAAGTGTAGAATAATCAATTCAGGATCGAACAAAGGCTGTGCCGGTACAAATTAATCTTATCCTTCATACATAATTAATCCCACTCTTCATATACTAATCTTACTCTCCATATATTAATCTCACTCTTCATATATTAATCTCACACTTCATAGGCTAATCTTAATCTCCATATTTTAATCTCACTCTTCATACCTTAGAGCCACAATTAGGGTTCTGTCGTCTACAATAACTCTGAGAGCATTTGCCTAAAAACAATTCCATATTTTTTGTAATTAATTTAGTCTACTGACAAATTTGCCTGTACACAAACTACATGGGTACTACCCTGCCCATAAGATGTATCAGCCATTAAAGACTGAAACCAGTCAGAAACTGTAGCCTCGATTTTATTTTTTTAGCTGTGGTACGGTGGAATTACTGACGGATACGTTTAAACCAAGAAAATAACTGCAAGATTTAACATAGTCAATGCATTTACCCTGCAAACAAATGGGTGGAAATTGTCTTTTTCCACTTAATACCTAATTGTTAGACGAGTCTTAGCCCAGTCCATTGCATATTGTGTCTGTGAAGTTTACTAAGAATGGTAGTCGAATTCTTATGCCCTGTTGTATGGATCATGTCTTCAGAATAACTTACGTCTATGTATGTTTATGGGAAGGGTATTAACAAATGCTTCGATTAATATATTAAACATGATAGGGCCAAGAACACGTTCCTATGTTGTACCTGAAGAATTCCTCTAGTCTCCCTTCTAAAACATTGTAGTAATAACAATCTTTATTTCTACAAGTACATGATACTACTTATACAGACCTAGCTGACACCACTGACATGTTATATAGAAAGCCCCTCGTTTTGCAGAGCATTTCCGGGAAATTAGTAAATATTGTCCCCATGATGCGACCCACACCAGTTGACTAACACCCAGGTACCTATTTACTGCTAGGTGAAGAGGCGCAACAGGTATCTTAAAGACACACACCCAAATGTTTTCACCCGTACTGGGGATCGAACCACGGACCTCAGTGTGAGCTGAGTACGCTACCAATCAAGCAACGGTAGAAGACGGAACATTCAACAGATAAACTGTCATACCCCCATTATTTATTTTTCTCCTGGTTCATGTGGGATAACAGTTGTTTTTGAAGTGTAAAATTCGGATTTTAAATTCAGAAATGTGGTACAGGAAGTAAAAAGGTATTAATCTAGTAATTTTATTATGTACAACACACCATTGTGGTCGGTAGTCAAAAGATTACAGACGCGCGTGATGGGATCCAGGGACTGGGTCCGAAATTTTGTGATAGCTGAGCAAGTTATAGAAGTGGTGTCAAGCAGAAAATGGGGCGCCTGGGGCTTAAGGCCTTGTCTAGGGGCAGAGGTAAAGTTACACAAATATCATGTAAAAAATTAGCCACTCAAGTCTACCCTAATCAAAATAGACAGCGGTGAACCAGCATTCACTGCTTCAATGGTTTGGTTATCAGAAGGTTCAGGCAAAATTCCTCGCTCGGAAAATGTACATTTATTACTTCTAACAATATATACAAACACTAGATAAACACATCAATATTTCCCTTAACATGTACACCAAAATAAAGATACCTAAGGAGCCACCAGGCTGCGATATCAAAGCAAAACAAAACACACACTTAAGGATGGGGTTAGGGCCCAGCGGGCGCCATACCCTCCCCTACTCTCTCAACGGCATCATTTCATTAAATATCACCTGCCCTCACTTATCCCACAGAGCCCTGACCACATCAGAGCCCAGGGGAGCCTACTGGTAAGCAGTAAAGTAGCCTATGGCTTGAGTGGGATAAATAAAAGGAGTACAAAACTTAGCTTAGATAAACTGCGTCTCGCCAGAATGTTTATCACCCATACCGTGACTGCCCACGCTCACACACCCACGCTATACACCCACACTTAATAATAAGAATATTATCTTTATTTCTACAGGTGCATGTCCACGGTATATAGGCCTACCTGACATACTACTATATAGAAAGTCGCTTGCTATGCAGAGCATTTCGGGCAAATTAGGTCAGTTTTATCCCAGGATGTGACCCACACCAGTCGACTAATTCCCAGGTACCCATTTTACTGATGGGGAACATAGATAACCGGTATAAAGAAACTCGCCGAATGTTTTTACCCTCGCTGGGAATCAAACCCAGACTCTCGCAGTGTGAAACGAGAGCTTTAGCCACCAGGCCACTTGGAAAATAAGTCACGCGTGGCTTCCTTACTTTTTACAGTTTAAGCTAATTTACAATGCCCACAAACATATAACATTAATTATAAAGTTATGGTTCACAATCATAACATTGTTTATAAAATTATGACACACTTCTCCACTATACATATTACAATGCAGAAACCTGCATAACAAGTGGTCACGAACTTTTTCCAGAATTATAAATTAGTAATAATAACAATAGACAGTGATGGAATGAGTGGTGGTGAAAGTGTTTCTTCTTTTTCGGGTCACCCTACCTCGGTGGGTGACCGCCGGTGTCTTAAAAAACATAATAATAGCTATCTCACTCCCTCTCATCTTCTTCACTCCCTCTCTCCTCTTCCTCACTTCCTCTCCCAGCTTCCCTCACCATCTCCCATTTTCCTCAGTTTCTCTTAGCTTCCTCAGCTTCCCCAGCTTCCTCAGTTACTCCAGTTTCCTCAGCTCCTTTCAGCTCCCTCCCTGGCAGGGTGCTGGCAGTGTTCCAGGATGTGAGACCAGAGGCCCAACATTACTCCTGCCCTCCTTCACCAACCTTACACACCCGTCCGTAAGAGAGGGAGGGGAGGGTGGAAGGAATAAGAAAGGGGGGAACGGAGAAGACGGACGAAGAGGTAGAGAGAGAGAACAAGATGAAGAAGGTTGAAGAAGGAGAGCAAATGAGAAAGGGAAAAGATAGATGGAGCAAAAGGAAGAGAGAGAAGGAAAAAAGAAGGGAAATGGTTGAGGGAAAGAGAACAAGAGGGAGATGGTTAGAGGGAGGTCATGCGGAAAGGAACAAGAATAGAGAACAGGAGGGAAGGAGGGGTGAAGGAAAAACAGAACAGAGGGAGAGCAGGAGGGAAGGAATGAAGGAGGAAAAGAGGTATAGAAGGAGACCAGCAGGGACGGAAGGAGAGCAGGTGGGAAGGAGGGAGAATAGGAAAGCAGAAATCTGAATCTTGAGATAATTAAAGGGATCAATTCTCCTGCGGCTGGTCCCATCCCAGGCCTCTATGATGATGCTCTGATGCATCATTCCTGCTTTCTGCACGCACCTCAGCGTAAGCACCTCAGTCTGGATTTCTGCACGCACCTCAGCGTAAGCACCTCAGTCTGGCTTTCTGCACGCACCTCAGCGTAAGCACCTCAGTCTGGATTTCTGCACGCATCTCAGCGTAAGCACCTCAGTCTGGCTTTCTGCACGCACCTCAGCGTAAGCACCTCAGTCTGTCTTTCTGCACTCTCCTCAGCGTAAACACCTCAGTCTGGCTTTCTGCACGCACCTCAGCGTAAGCACTTCAGTCTGACTTTCTGCACGCACCTCAGCGTAAGCACCTCAGTCTGGCTTTCTGCACGCACCTCAGCGTAAGCGCCTCAGTCTGGCTTTCTGCACGCACCTCAGAGTAAGCACCTCAGTCTGGCTTTCTGCACGCACCTCAGCGTAAGCACCTCAGTCTGGCTTTCTGCACGCACCTCAGCGTAAGCGCCTCAGTCTGGTTTTCTGCACGCACCTCAGCGTAAGCGCCTCAGTCTGGCTTTCTGCACGCACCTCAGCGTAAGCACCTCAGTCTGGCTTTCTGCACGCACCTCAGCGTAAGCACCTCAGTCTGGCTTTCTGCACGCACCTCAGCGTAAGCGCCTCAGTCTGGCTTTCTGCACGCACCTCAGTCTAAGCACCTCAGTCTGGCTTTCTGCACGCTCCTCAGCGTAAGCACCTCAGTCTGGCTTTCTGCACGCTCCTCAGCGTAAGCACCTCAGTCTGGCTTTCTGCACGCACCTCAGTCTAAGCACCTCAGTCTGGCTTTCTGCACGCACCTCAGCGTAAGCACCTCAGTCTGGCTTTCTGCACGCACCTCAGTCTAGCTTTCTGCACGCACCTCAGTCTGGCTTTCTGCACGCACCTCAGAGTAAGCACCTCAGTCTGACTTTCTGCACGCACCTCAGAGTAAGCACCTCAGTCTGGCTTTCAGCACGCACCTCAGAGTAAGCACCTCAGTCTGGCTTTCTGCACGCACCTCAGAGTAAGCACCTCAGTCTGGCTTTCAGCACGCACCTCAGAGTAAGCACCTCAGTCTGGCTTTCAGCACGCACCTCAGAGTAAGCACCTCAGTCTGGCTTTCTGCATGCACCTCAGAGTAAGCACCTCAGTCTGGCTTTCAGCACGCACCTCAGAGTAAGCACCTCAGTCTGACTTTCTGCACGCACCTCAGCGTAAGCACCTCAGTCTGGCTTTCTGCACGCACCTCAGAGCAAGCACCTCAGTCTGGCTTTCTGCACGCACCTCAGTCTGGCTTTCTGCACGCACCTCAGAGTAAGCACCTCAGTCCTGCTGATTAAGTAACTTCTCTCACGAACTTAAATTCCTTTTAAAGACAAAGGTCTATTGACATTTTCTTTTATATTTGAGGGAAAGTTTTTGAAAAGTCTTGGACACTTGTTTCTTATTGAGTTGTGTCTCCTCTGTAGCTCCACTGCTTGTAGATGGGACCTTATTTATACTATCTAATGTATTATCAACTGTACTAGAGAAGTATTTTATTGTGCAAATTTGAAAACAGTCAGGTATATTTCACGTGTAAATTACTATGTATCGTTCTCGACTGCGTTTCAGTGGCTAATATTAAATTCTGGCATTTTTAATAATTTAGTTTAACTTTTTTTGCAGGTTCTGAAGTTTCAGTGTATACTCTCCAGTTGAAGATTTCTTTTTGCAGCAATATTTATGTACATATTCCAGTCTAGAGAGAACAAATGCTTTATCTCATTTTTCCTTGTAGTTGTGATAGTGACACTGTGATCGGTGTATCTTCTTACTACGTCGGTTTCCTTATATTTCATTTTTTGCTCTGTTGGATAGCTTGATTTTTATTCTTTTGCACTTTCAGTTTTGAGTTTAATCAGTTTTCTTTAATGTACTTGATGATGGCTCTCGATGAAGTTCACGCTGTCTTCTAAGGCTCACTGAAAGGCTCCTTATAATAGCCTTTATTTCACAAGTGCATGATACAACTTTTACAGACCATAGCTAACATCAGTGACATATTTGCCTGCATTTCAGGCAAATTAGGTTAATTTGTCCCCAGGATGCGACCCACACCAGTCGGCTAACACCCAGGTACTTATTGGCTGCCAGGTGAACATGGATAGCAGGTGCTTTGTGGAAACAAGCCTAAACGTTTCCACCGTACCGGGGATCGAACCACGGACATCAGTGAATGAGCTGAGTGCGCTACCATCCGAGCTACGGGACACACTAGCTTGGTGTGTACCGTGTCCCTGATGGATTCTAAAGTAAGAATATAGGAATTAATGTGATTTATATTTTTCTGTCCGATATGTGAACATAAGAGAAATCTTCACTGTGGCTGAAAAACAAGGAGATAATGTCAGGAGAGAGAGAAAGGGAGGGAGAGGAGGTAGGAAGGGATGAAAGGTTGGATATGGTGAAGAGGTTCTCGGTTGAGAAGGGAAAGATAATTGGGAGAGAGGGAGGAAGGTAGGGAGGGTAGGTTGAAGGGAGGAAGATCTGAAAGGAGAATTCTCCTCACCTAGGGTCAAATGGGGGGCAGTCTCCTCACCCAGGGTCAAGTGTTAGCAGTCCCCTCACCCAGCGTCAAGTGTTAGCACTCTCCTCATCCAGGGTCAAGTGTTAGCAGTCCCCTCACTCAGGGTCAAGTGTTAGCACTCTCCTCACCCAGGGTCAAGTGTTAGCAGTCCCCTCACCCAGGGTCAAGTGTTAGCACTCTCCTCACCCAGGGTCAAGTGTTAGCAGTCCCCTCACCCAGGGTCAAGTGTTAGCACTCTCCTCATCCAGGGTCAAGTGGAGCAATCTCCTCACTCAGTGTCAAGGGGACCACTCTCCTCACCCAGGGTTTAGTGGAACTCTCCTCACCCAGGGTTTAGTGGAACATTCTCCTCACCCAGGGTTTAGTGGAACACTCTCCTCACCCAGGGTTTAGTGGAACACTCTCCTCACCCAGGGTAAAGTGCTATCAAGGACTGTTGCATCTGCTTGAGACCTGCATAGCACCAATAATTATCACACATATCTCAATAACATCTTCCTAGATTTTCCACTTGTACGTAGATTTCAGAAGTTTTAACATTTGTTATTCTCGGTTAAGATGCGCTTGTTCAGGTTAACCTGCTTCTCCTGGGAAATGGTAGTTAATCAGTGCGATCCGGAAGATCCTGCAGTGATTAGTCCACAGCCATGGCCGGAACAAGGACACGGAGTCCTGTTAGTGGCCAGAACTTGAAGGGATCTCTGGAAATTAATGGATTTAGGCTGAAGCAAAGACTGCTATAAAGTGCTTGCTCTGAAACTGTCGGTTTAGAAAACTGAAAAGTTGAGGACTGACACACTTGTGCAGCTTTTGGGAATCTTTACTGAGGAAATGTTTCGCTAGCCAGTGGCTTCTTCAGTTCAGTACAGAGAAGAACAGTGGAAGATGGTCAGGAGTTTTGGGTAATCAGTTCCTCATTCCTCATATAACTATGAAGTGGGTCGTATAGATGAGCAGCAACATATGTACAAGATCTGACTTGTCTTGTGTTTTTACCCTTCACTTTCAACAATAATACTCACCAAGACAATTATCTGTAGACTGAGTATCGAGTACACATCTCACACATAATCAACTGCTTGAAGTTGCCTCTAACTGCTTGTGATTGCTTGTGGTTTTGATAATTGTTTGAGTATGTCTCGACCTTAATGAAAATTATGTAAACTTTAACGTACTCTGAAAGTATATATATTTTTTTTTTGTCGTGCGCTTATTGAGTTGAATGATTATTTTTTCATAAGAGTTTTGACATTCGACTGTTATGAATGATTGTATTACGATTTGTCGTAAACTAAATGGCGTTATAGATCACAGTACTGCGCTTTTTTTCTTCCTGTCAACTACTGAAAACATAATGGAATACCTTTATCTGTTTCTCTTAACCCGTCTTGACTTTTAATAGCTTGTCTATGCAATTTCTATGTGCAGGTTAAATATCTCTGCTGCATAATCAAATTTTGGTCTAAGAGGTGCTGTGAACAATATTTCAATTATTTCCTCATCCATATATCTAACGGATATTTCAAAATGATCAATGTCACATGGGAGTTTCTCAAGATCAGTGATAGTTTGGGAAAAGGATAGAGGGAAAAGGACTCACATCCATTACTTGTGCCCTTTTCCTTGAACGTTTCTCATCGATACTCTGAGTTTCCGACGATCATCTTTTGTTTCTGATTATTCCTAGTTCCACTCTCTGACTGAAGCCACCGTAGAGCCTATTTTCTACTATGTTCAGTTTCAAGTACATATTATCCATCGAGCTACATGTTTAATTTATCCCGGTTTTCCTGGACAGATTATTTATTTATTTATTTATTTCCTCTGATAAGTAGTATATTTAAATTAGAAACATGTGAGTAAACACCAGTCACTGAGGTGATAATATTAATGTCATATCATTACTCTCCTTTTCCTGTCCAATAGAAAATCTCATCAACTGTAACAGAATATGTTATTTACCCTCCCATTTTTTACCTATCTTTCACCTGGAGGGGGAGCGTATACCTGGAGTATACCTGGAGTATACCTGGAGTATACCTGGAGTATACCTGGAGTATACCTGGAGTATACCTGGAGTATACATGGAGTATACCTGGAGGGTGTTGCGGAGGATCAGTGCCCCCGAGGACTGGTCCATGATCAGGCCTCACCAGAGGAACTCTTTCAAGATCATTTTTAATTCTTGATGGTTACAATCTGCTTATTTTACTATAATAATAGTCATATTAGATAAATGGATTTGATATTCCTTAATTTGCAAATTGAAAAAAATTACTTTCCAGTTAGGAGCCTTTTTCTCTCATAGAGTTCTGTGTACTTTTGCTAATAGTATATTTTTTTTCATTATTTTTACTGACCATTTATTTGTCCTCTTTATTCAGAGTTAAGATCCCCTATTATAGTAAGAGTTGTTTCTCATGGTCGCTTTTTATTAATAGTTCCCTTTGTATATTATGATATCCTTTATTGGTTGAGTCATTGACCGAGCCGCGGGGGCGTTGACCCCCGGAACACCCTCCAGGAACACTCTCCAGGAACACCCTCCAGGAACACTCTCCAGGAACACTCTCCAGGAACACTCTCCAGGAACACCCTCCAGGAACACTCTCCAGGAACACCCTCCAGGAACACCCTCCAGGAACACTCTCCAGGAACACCCTCTAGGAACACCCTCCAGGAACACCCTCCAGGAACACTCTCCAGGAACACCCTCCAGGAACACTCTCCAGGAACACCCTCCAGGAACACTCTCCAGGAACACTCTCCAGGAACACCCTCTAGGAACACTCTCCTGGAACACTCTCCAGGAACACCCTCCAGGAACACTCTCCAGGAACACTCTCCAGGAACACCCTCCAGGAACACCCTCCAGGAACACTCTCCAGGAACAACCTCCAGGAACACTCTCCAGGAACACCCTCCAGGAACACTCTCCAGGAACACTCTCCAGGAACACCCTCCAGGAACACTCTCCTGGAACACTCTCCAGGAACACTCTCCAGGAACACTCTCTAGGAACACTCTCCTGGAACACTCTCCAGGAACACCCTCCAGGAACACTCTCCAGGAACACTCTCCAGGAACACCCTCCAGGAACACCCTCCAGGAACACCCTCCAGGAACACTCTCCAGGAACACTCTCTAGGAACACTCTCCTGGAACACTCTCCAGGAACACTCTCCAGGAACACCCTCCAGGAACACCCTCCAGGAACACTCTCCTGGAACACTCTCCAGGAACACTCTCCAGGAACACTCTCTAGGAACACTCTCCTGGAACACTCTCCAGGAACACCCTCCAGGAACACTCTCCAGGAACACTCTCCAGGAACACCCTCCAGGAACACCCTCCAGGAACACCCTCCAGGAACACTCTCCAGGAACACTCTCTAGGAACACTCTCCTGGAACACTCTCCAGGAACACTCTCCAGGAACACCCTCCAGGAACACCCTCCAGGAACACTCTCCAGGAACACTCTCCAGGAACACTCTCCAGGAACACTCTCCAGGAACACCCTCCAGGAACACTCTCCAGGAACACTCTCCAGGAACACCCTCCAGGAACACCCTCCAGGAACACTCTCCAGGAACACTCTCTAGGAACACTCTCCTGGAACACTCTCCAGGAACACTCTCCAGGAACACCCTCCAGGAACACCCTCCAGGAACACTCTCCAGGAACACTCTCCAGGAACACTCTCCAGGAACACTCTCCAGGAACACCCTCTAGGAACACTCTCCTGGAACACTCTCCAGGAACACTCTCCAGGAACACCCTCCAGGAACACTCTCCAGGAACACTCACCAGGAACACTCTCCAGGAACACTCTACAGGAACACTCTCCAGGAACACTCCCCAGGAGCACCATCCAGGAACACTATCCAGGAACACCCTCCAGGAACACCCTCCAGGAACACTCTCCAGGAACACGCTCCAGGAACACTCTCCAGGAACACTCTCCAGGAACTCTCTCCAGGAACACTCTCCAGGAACACCCTCCAGGAACACCCTCCAGGAACACTCTCCAGAAACACTCTCCAGGAACACTCCCCAGGAACACTCTCCAGGAACACTCTCCAGGAACACTCCCCAGGAGCACCCTCCAGGAACACTATCCAGGAACACCCTCCAGGAACACCCTCCGGGATCACTCTCCAGGAACACCCTCCAGGAACACCCTTCAGGAACACTCTCCAGGAACACCCTCCAGGAACACTCTCCAGCAACACCCTCCAGGAACACTCTCCAGGAACACCCTCCAGGAATACTCTCCAGGAACACCCTCCAGGAACACCCTCCAGGAACACCCTCAAGGAACGCCCTCCAAGAACACCCTCCAGGAACACCCTTCAGGAACACTCTCCAGGAACACCCTCCAGGAACACTCCACAGGAACACCCTCCAAGAACACCCTCCAGGAACACTCTCCAGGAACACCTTCCAGGAACACTCTCCAGGAACACCCTCCAGGAGCATTCTCCAGGAACACTCTCCAGGAACACCCTCCAGGAACACTCTCGAGGAACACCCTCCAGGAACACCCTCCAAGAACACCCTCCAGGAACACCCTCCAGGAACACTCTCCAGGAACACCCTCCAGGAACACCCTCCAGGAACACCCTCCAGGAACACCCTCCAGGAACATTCTCCAGGAACACTCTCCAGGAACACTCTCCAGGAACATTCTCCAAGAGCAACCTCCAGGAACACCCTCCAAGAACACCCTCCAGGAACATTCTCCAGGAATACTCTCCAGGAACACCCTCCAGAAACACCCTCCAGGAACACTTCAGGAACACCCTCCAAAACACTCTCCAGGAACACCCTCCAAAAACACCCTCCAGGAACACCCTCCAGGAACACCTTCCTGGAACACCCTCCAGGAACACCCTCCAGGAACACCCTCCAGAACACTCTCCAAGAACACCCTCCAGGAACACCCTCCAGGAACACCCTCCAGGAACACCCTCCAGGAACACCTTCAAGGAACACCCTCCAGGAACACCCTCCAGGAACACCCTCCAGGAACACCCTCCAGGAACACCCTCCAGGAACACTCTTCAGGAACACCCTCCAGAACACTCTCCAGGAACACCCTCCAAGAACACCCTCCAGGAACACCCTCCAGGAACACCTTCCAGGAAAACCCTCCAGGAACACCCTCCAGGAACACCCTCCAGAACACTCTCCAAGAACACCCTCCAGGAACACCCTCCAGGAACACCCTCCAGGAACACCCTCCAGAACACTCTCCAGGAACACCCTCCAGGAACACCCTCCAGGAACACCCTCCAGGAACACCCTCCAGGAACACTTTCAAGGAACACTCTCCAGGAACACCCTCCAGGAACACCCTCCAGGAACACCCTCCAGAACACTCTCCAGGACCACCTTCCAGGAACACCCTCCAGGAACACCCTCCAGGAACACGCTCCAGGAACACTCTCCAGGAACACCCTCCAGGAACACCCTCCAGGAACACTCTCCAGGAATACCCTCCAGGAACACCTTCCAGGAACACCCTCCTGGAACACCCTCCAGGAACACCCTCCAGGAACACCCTCCAGGAACACCCTCCAGGAACACCTTCCAGGAACACCCTCCAGGAACACCCTCCAGGAACACCCTCCAGGAATACCCTCCAGGAACACCCTCCAGGAACACCCTCCAGGAACACCCTCCAGGAACACCTTCCAGGAACACCCTCCAGGAACACCCTCCAGGAACACCCTCCATGAACACCCTCCAGGAACACTCTCCAGGAACACCTTCCAGGAACACCCTCCAGGTATAAGTAGCTAAACGATGAATTACAAGCATTTAAAAAAAATCTGGAGTTATATTACAAGAATTTCAACATTGTGCTTTAGATTTTAATTTCTCTAACAAAAACACTTTTTCTTATTAGAAATACTAAAACTCTTCATATCTTTCATATTCTCATTTTTCCCCCATATTGAACAGTTACCAACATTTGAAATGTTTTTCTATTTGGTTTCAGTTCGAGTCATTTTTTTCCGCAATGATGCCTCTTAATTAAATACTTTTCGATATTATTCCATTTATGGTTACACATAAAATTTTATCAAAGTTTTTCGTTCCCTCCTTTTTTTTTGGGCATTATTGGGGTCGACACTTGCCTTCTAGCCTCCTTTTGCAAGCAACCTACTTTATTGTGCTGGAAGAGAGCGTTGAGCGACCTTTTGGTCTCAACTCTCTGTAAATCCTACATCTAATCCGTTTCTTCAGTGGCGTGTTCCGTTCCATCCAGTTTTCTGCTCACTTTTGCTTCCTTCCGCCCATTCCGTGTTTGCTTTTATTAATGCTCAGTGGTGCCTCAGCTGAAACACCGACCACTGAAAAATTGTTTTGGGTAGGGAGGTGAGTTAAGAAGTACTGGGGCAGTGAGAGAGATGAAAGTTGGGAGGAAGGAGAAGGAAGGTTCAATGGTGGAGAAGAAAGAGAAGGGTTCAGTTTTGAAACAGATAGAAAAGGAGGATCCATCGTGGGACTATCCAGTGTGGGAGGGTCCAATGTGGGAGGGAGGAGTATAATAGCAGGACACTCGCCTCCACCACAGTGGATCCAGCGATCGCTCAACCTGCTGCTGCTGCCCAATTGCTAACTCGGAAGTAGACAATGTTTGTGTGGAATTTATTGACTATTCTCCTGCATGGGCGTGGCTATATTCTGGGTGTTATTGGTGGTGATGTTAGAGGTAGGCGGGGTATAGGCGAGGTATGGGGTGAGTACATGGACATTGGTGGGCAGGGCGTGGGTGAGTGTTGATATTAGTGGGTGGGGTGTGGGTTAATACTGGAGAGTAGCTTCTTGTAGCTGAAATATTAAAAATATGCTTAGATCGTCAATGTGTGTAAGATAATCCATAATTATTACGTATATGCAGTAACATGAGCAAGGGTAATATATATGTGGTATTCCATCTTCAATATCGTCAGTTGCAATATTGTCATGATGCAATCTAAAGCAGTCTACCATCATCCAGGTACCTACAATATTTACTATCAGGTGAACAGGGGCAACAGCTGTAAAAATGAAAAGCCGTCTTATATGTACCGTTTTCCCTATATGACAAATTCCAGATCTCTCGCTCAAGCACTCTTCTTGTTTTTTTTTTAACATGCATTCTCCACTTGCATGTCTAATTTATTTAAATCTACTTCCACTCTTTTCCAGTTATTTTTATTTTCTAATTTGCATAATATTCCAGTATCCTGGAAGAACATAAACATATAGACACTTGACTCCAGTGATATTCCAGTATCCTGGAAGAACATAAACATATAGACACTTGACTCCAGTGATATTCCAGTATCCTGGAAGAACATAAACATATAGACACTTGACTCCAGTGATATTCCAGTATCCTGGAAGAACATAAACATATAGACACTTGACTCCAGTGATATTCCAGTATCCTGGAAGAACATAAACATATAGACACTTGACTCCAGTGATATTCCAGTATCCTGGAAGAACATAAACATATAGACACTTGACTCCAGTGATATTCCAGTATCCTGGAAGAACATAAACATATAGACACTTGACTCCAGTGATATTCCAGTATCCTGGAAGAACATAAACATATAGACACTTGACTCCAGTGATATTCCAGTATCCTGGAAGAACATAAACATATAGACACTTGACTCCAGTGATATTCCAGTATCCTGGAAGAACATAAACATATAGACACTTGACTCCAGTGATATTCCAGTATCCTGGAAGAACATAAACATATAGACACTTGACTCCAGTGATATTCCAGTATCCTGGAAGAACATAAACATATAGACACTTGACTCCAGTGATATTCCAGTATCCTGGAAGAACATAAACATATAGACACTTGACTCCAGTGATATTCCAGTATCCTGGAAGAACATAAACATATAGACACTTGACTCCAGTGATGACATTTACCCAAGAGGAAATTTTTTTCATATTTACCCGTCACATTCTCTTTAAAACAAATTATTGCTCCAATATTAATAGTGTTCATTACACTATATTTAATTGTCTTTCAAAATTCTTTTTTACTTTTCTGATTATTCTTTCATTGGAAACAAAACGATTCCCCCCCCCCAAAAAAAATGCAAGCAACATGTTCTTATATAATTTCTGAAACTGTAAAATTAGCGGAATATTCATGAAACACTGGATTTTGCTGATGATAGGTGGTTTATACTCTCTTGGTATTTTATCGATAAATTTCTCTGACCCTTTTCCAGTACAATATTAGATGATCTTGTATAAAGAGTAGGGTTGCCTACCATCCTAGACGTCACCATTAGGAAAAACGAAAGTTTCTTTTTCAAAGTGTGCAGGAAACCTATCAATAAAGATACATATTATTATTCCCACCACAGCACTAGAATGAAGCGGAGTTTACAAAGGCTTTTATCATAGGACTCTTACAATATGCTGCGCTGAGTTCCTGAACGATTACCTCGCCTACGTTACTAACACATTCACGTCTCTAAATTTCTCTATTAACATGACGAACATTTGCCGGCGGAAGGCTACTAGCATCCACACAACACTGAAAGTTGAGAACCACTCCTTACGATTGATTCTACCCAAAGGTGACATAGCTATTAACCCAGCAGCCTCCATCTTGGCAAGGACAGTAATGGACTCTACAACCGTCACTATACAAAGAACTTACAGGGATTTCACATGACCTAAACATCAGAGATCAACGTTCCATGGGTGTATATACCATACCATGATGTAATAACAGCGACCAAGCGATACAAGATGCAAAACATCCGTAGAGAAAGTTGAGTGATAGCTCTAGGCCTTTCGTCTTGCAATCAACACATCTTCAGGGAGCGATTCTAGAATCGTCGAAGAGAACGATTCTAAAGTGGTTACCCTGAACAAATCTACCTGGACTTCCTACTCATTTCTGCAACATTGCAAGCTTCTGAAGCTCTGTTGATTACAATACGAAAGGCCTAGAGCTATCATTCAACTCCTCCCATGGTTCTTTTCTATACTATCCCATGTATAGAATGACAAAGTATACATAGGGAAAATATAGAGACACTTAAAGAGTAGTGTTAAGGAATAAAAGTAACGATGCCGCATCAACAAGGGCATAAGAACATGTTCTCGCTGAAATCAATAAAGTTGAGGAGAACCACACAAGCAGAAAGTTTTTAGTAGCTGTTCTTATTATGACTTCAGACACCAGTCTTCGGTGCAGAGGAACTTCCGAATTACCATTGTTCCTTAGCCACACAATACACAAGAATGGGAATAAACATCAGGCTAACACACACTTGTTCAACTCGGTTCTCGTATCAACACTCCAGAGTAGCGGAGCACTACGGTATTCCCACCGGATGTTGCAAGTTTGAAAGCACCCAACACTTCTTCGTCTTTACCTGACGCATTATTCTCCTCCCAGCTACTTACATACTGTGCATGAGCAAGTTAATGATTTCCTAGATTCACTTGGGAAAGTTCATTGAATGTAAACAAAAATTCATGTGCCTTTATAAATAAAGGTTCTGAGTTTTTGAGTCCCTGTTTCACTGATGATCAGTTCTTGTCATAGTTTCACATTGTAAATGAGTGCAATGCTAATTAGATAATGTGAGTTGCAGTTAAAATTTAAAACAAAAAGACAACAACTTTTATAAACAATCTTCTAACAGGCTTACAAGACCACAGAAGAATCTAGTTATTATAATGGAGACCAGCAAGAAAAGTGTTATAGCAGAGAACAAGTCAATGTGGGACTGAGAAACCTGCTGAATTATTTCATCATTCTTACAAACAGAAGACATGTTAGCTTGAACTATGAGCTCGAGTTTAAGACGGTCCCTGTCCCACCATCTCTTTTTAATGTGCATGATCTGGTGAGGAAAATGTCGAAGACTCAAATAAAATTGACTGTTGCTGTCGATTCTTCAGTGCTGGTCACGAGCAACTCTATAACGTCACCTGTAATGTGACTGGAATCTTGGAAAATTATTATATTCAAGTTAAATATATGATATGATTAAAAAGCGACCTACAAATACTCGGACAATTTTATTCGTAGAGAATAAACAAAAGAGACGTTTAAGGTTAAATGTAAATTTATGATGTTATATGTTTTGTGCTATTTTAATATTTTATATTAATATTAATATATAATATATTAATATTTTATATTTTAATATTTTTATATTAGGTTAATCTTGTGCACAAGATTAACCTAATATAAAATTTTTGCTCTTCTCATTCTATGCAGGAATTATAATAGTAATTTTTATAACATTAGTACAGCATTGCGCGTATTGGATTTACGCAGTCACGCAGTGACTTGTCCTTTGCTTTATTGAGAGAAGTGAGGACATAACTTGCAAGGTTCATGAGATGCAATCTGGGTTCTATACATTAAATGCTTCTCCCTATTAGCTGAGCCCAGTAGGGGGCGTGGCCTTTTTACTTCTGTCACGTCTGTGTGTAATTATTGATTGTTGCATGACACTGTTTAACTATAATATGCAAATGAATGATGTTTGTGATTATCGCTCACCAATAACAGCTTTACCGAAATTTTTGGAAATTGTCTTTAGTTCAGGGCTTCGTTCCTGTCATATCTCGTCACTGGTTCAGTGTGGCTGTGTTTCCGGCTGGCTGATTTTCACCTCTTCACTTCTAAGAGTTTATATAATTTTGTATATTTTTTACACATCTCTGGTGGTGAGTATGTTGGTGTTCTTGAGGGTTTTATCTCACAAAGATCTTTGTAGCATCCAAATGTATGTTTGTGGATGGCTGCAGGTTACTCCTGTCATGATACCCTTTCTGTCCAGAGCTTGGCTGTAGATATTTCTACATTTCTGGCTATCTGTCGAGACACAAGAATTGCACTACCTAGCATTGTAACTGGAATTTTGTTTAGTTATAGGGCCTCTGTGTGTCTACATTATGGTGTTTCACTGTCATTATTCCAATTTTATGTTTACTCTTGTTAGTTAAGTTGTTGACTACTGTTTCACAACTTTGTATCTACTTTGTACAAAAAATTTAAGTGTTGTGGTTATTTGGGTCGTGTGAAGTGTTCCCACCAGAGTATATTGTGTATAACGTATTCACACAATCATTGTAACTTATAAATAAACAATACCTGTTAATATCTGAGACATGATAGAAAACACTGGGTTTTGTTCTTTAATAAGCACTACATTATTTTTAATATATATATATATATATATATATATATATATATATATATATATATATATATATATATATATATATATATATATATATATATATATATATATATAGTATATATATGCAAAAAAAACACTCTGAAAGAATAGAGAAATTCCAAGCGCGTTCGTGGCTACTCACATTATCAAGTTCCTTGATAATGTGAGTAGTCACGAAAGCGCTTGGAATTTCTCTGTTCTTTCAGAGTGGTTGTTTTGCATATTCTGAAATCACCTGTTAACTGTGATCTTATTGCATATATATATATATATATATATATATATATATATATATATATATATATATATATATATATATATATATATATATATATACATATATATATATATATATATATATATATATATATATATATATATATATATATATATATATATATATATATATATATATATATATATATATATATATATATATATATATTCCCCTACTATAATAAACAGTTTTTTAAGTATAGTTTTACTATATTGTATATTGTATATTGTTTTACCTTCCTAGATATATTTTGAGTGTTTATTAAGTGCCCGGGTTCACTCTCGGTGGTAAAACAGTATTGGGGAACACATTCTTATCACAGCCTGTGTACAGGTGACTCGAATTGTGGGAACCCATGGCAGTGTCTCATGCATATATATGCAGTTGGAAAGTTAAACCCGTAAGGGCTATACAGTGCCTATGACATGGGTGGAAATTAGTTTGGATCCGAGGAAGGGAAAAGTAGGTCAATTTTTTTTTAAAGACTCCCCTTCATTAAAACTAAACATCTCCCTTGAAGGCTGGGAGTGTCTCAGGAAATAAGATATCGATGGGTATCAGAGTCCCAGGGAATGAAGGTCCCAGGGAATGGGTGGGTTTCAGGGACTAACGGGTCCCAAGGAATGAATTGTGGCAAATTCCGATACTAGAATATTTGAAACGGGTAACCTGTGTGACAGTCAACTTCCTGTGAGAACAATCATGAAAAGAAGCCAGCTTCATGTGTCATTCTAACACTCAACATAGCAGGGTTTTACCAACTATTAAATCCCAGTCTTTGGTGAAAAGCCCTAATCAAGGGTTTCCATCCTACCAATTTCTTTATTTTAAATTGTACAATGTTAGTTAAGATGAGGTGTTGTGGCTTTCCTCCGCAGGGGAACTGTAGCTTCAAGATACATCGTGGCTGACTGAAGCTCGGCAGCCCCCGCCTCGCCCTTGGCCACTTGATTGCAAAGGATTCTGCATTCTTGTACACATTGTAGCATGTATATATGTTGGTAGAATTACCGACAATATGTAAAGTAAAAGGACACAAGTGCAACTAATGTGACATTTTATTGCGGCAACGTTTCGCTCTCCAGGAACTTTGTCAAGACGTTACGGCTTGATAAAGCTCCTGGAGAGCGAAACGTTGCCACAATAAAATGTCACATTAGTTGCACTTGTGTCCTTTTATTTTACACCTTGTAGCATGACACTAGCAGTGAACAACATCTTAGCTCTTCTTTGAAGACAAGATACATGTAAAATGTTTTTACAGGTCTAACAGAGCAAAACATTGTCAACAGAAGTTCGTTTTGCATATTTTTTTCAATATTTTTTCTTCAGTGCGTATTCGGATGTTAATGTATTACCGAATTTAGATTTTGACATATTTTTGTTTATCACTGGATAAATTCTGGGAACTTGTGAACTTTTTTCACAATTTTGCTACGTGTTCCTTTATATAGTTTAATAGACGACCATCTGTGTAATCCGGTGTAAGTTTTACGTATACATTGTATATATTTATCGTGCAGCTCTATTTTAGTATTTGTATTATGAGCCTTTATCTAAACATTGTTTTATTATGGTGATATAGAGTAATTTATTTTAAAATATAGCGTATAAAAACGTGGGTTTCCATGGTTTGTGTAGTAGCGACACTGTCATGGCTGAAGTATGATGTAGCCGACAAGACGTAACAACAATATTCAGCAAAAGAAGACCTTTATTAGTACGACGTTACACCTGCATGGAGCTTTATCAATTGCTTAATAAAGCCTAAAGTAGGTGAAACGTCGTTCAAATTAAGGGCTTTTGCTGCATTTTTTTTTTTTTGCCATAATGTCCCTTGTTAGTTCAGAGAACTGAATTAACTGCATCATCAACACCATCACTTCCTCACCCTCTGTGGATATCCTTGGGAAATCCTACATGTCCATTACTTCATTGTTTCATTTTCTCTTCCTGCAGAAAGGTACCAAGAACTCGCTGGAGACGGGCCGCACCTTCGCTACCATCTTCGCCGACATGGACTTCCGGCAGCGGCTTCTGGAGGCCTCCAACGAAGAAGAGTTCAAACGTCTCATCATTAAGCACTCACAGGAACTAGCTGAGGAACAACAGATGAGCAATGACAAGCGTATGGAGATGAACCATGAAAGAGCCGACGAATTTGAATATGTAAGTTGCTTATAATGTTTTGTTGTGGTGGGTTGCAGTGTGACTCGACTTTACCCTATGGGGAGGGCTTGAACTAGAAATTTAATTAATAATTTGTTTAGAGGGAAGTACCAAGCCCGTAGGGGTGTTGAAGCTCCTGGGAAATGGGAGTCAGTTAGGTCTGATCCAAGAAAGTGGAAAGTGACTCCATTTCATTGACTCCTGAGACCTTCACCAGCATCAGTGTCCCTCCTTTGAAATGATTTGGATTTCAAGTGAAGGAATGTAAAGAATTCTGACATATCAAATCTTTTCTTAATAGGTATTTTTCAAGCTAAGAGCTGCTGTCTTCAGATCATATGAAAGTCTTAGGCTAGCAATAATTTTATTATAATTTTTTTTTTATTTAGTTTACACTGTGAAGGAAGTGGCAAGACTTGCTAGCACTCTGACGTATGAGATCACTCCGCGCTAAAGGGAATAAGAATTCAGTACCACTCTACATAAAAATCACTCGAGGTCAAACAACCAAACCAAACTAAAAGTTCATGAACTAACGCAGTGAGAAGATGATTGTCTTAGTCCATATTAACCCAACAATTACAAACCACTAAATTATTTAGTGCTAAAGACTTTCCTAAGCATTTTTTGTGGTCTATACAGATACCCCAGGCATCCGGAAGTGAATATTTAAGAATAAAACATTCTTGAGGCCTCCAAAGACATCTGATGAGACAATTTTAATGCTACACAACTTCCATAATAAGTAATGAAAGAGGTTAGATAGCATGGTTCTTTGTATTTATTTATTGTGAGAACATACTCCAAATGCAAGCGAGGCGAGGAATAAAGGGTCATGATTAACAAAAAAAGGCACAATACCGTGACTGGAACGTTACACAAATAACCCGCACATAGAAGAGAGAAGCTTACGACGACGTGTAAATGGTCCAAGTCGGACCGAAACGTCGTCATAAGCTCCTCTATTCTATGTGCGGGTTATTTGTGTAAGGGTCATGATGGCCGCGCATCATGTGATTTGTGATAGCTCCGAGGGTATATGATCTGTCTACCATGTTGGGCTCGCTAGAGAATCGTGCGAACATTAGCATTAATCACAAGAGTAAGACCAGTAATACTTACCACCCCTGACAGTGTGGTAGCAAGTAATGGTCCAATTTCCTCTTGAAAACTTTTAAAACTGTTACAGAAATATTTTTTATTTGATGGTAGCAGCCTGAATAATCGTGGAAGCTGGAGACGAGTCAAGACTCCAGATGACTCGCCTTGCACAATCTTCTATCTGATCCCAAAAAAATCGGAGAATACAATAATTCAACATGAATATCATAATATCCATGTTATCATAGTTTTCATGGGAGAGAGTGCAGATGGGGCGCTAAACACCTACGGGTCATACAGCGCCAGGGAAATGGGAGGCAATCAGATTCGATTCAATGAAAGGGAGGGTAGCTCAGATACATCAAATAAATGGCCCGTTATCATCATCAAGACAACTTCGTTGAAGGTGATTGTCGAGGAGCGGAACACATACTCAAGGTCTTCACTCGTACTTCAGGCAGTTATGTAACCAGTGCTATTATGTACAAAATGTATGTTAATGTTGTAAGTTTCTTGAATGTTTTGCTTGCAGAGATTACCACATAGGTTGTTGTTGCAGAGATTACCACATAGGTTGTTGTTGCAGAGATTACCACATAGGTTGTTGTTGCAGAGATTACCACATAGGTTGTTGTTGCAGAGATTACCACATAGGTTGTTGTTGCAGAGATTACCACATAGGTTGCTGTTGCAGAGATTACCACATAGGTTGTTGTTGCAGAGATTACCACATAGGTTGCTGTTGCAGAGATTACCACATAGGTTGTTGTTGCAGAGATTACCACATAGGTTGCTGTTGCAGAGATTACCACATAGGTTGCTGTTGCAGAGATTACCACATAGGTTGCTGTTGCAGGAATTATCACATAAGTTGCTGTTGCAGGAATTACCACATAGGTTGCTGTTGCAGGGATTACCACATAGGTTGTTGTTGCAGAGATTACCACATAGGTTGCTGTTGCAGGAATTACCACATAGGTTGCTGTTGCAGGGATTACCACATAGGTTGCTGTTGCAGAGATTACCACATAGGTTGCTGTTGCAGGAATTACCACATAGGCTGCTGTTGCAGGGATTACCACATAGGTTGCTGTTGCAGAGATTACCACATAGGTTGTTGTTGCAGAGATTACCACATAGGATGCTGTTGCAGGAATTACCACATAGGTTGCTGTTGCAGAAATTACCACATAGGTTTCTGTTGCAGGAATTACCACATAGGTTGCTGTTGCAGGGATTACCACATAGGCTGCTGTTGCAGGGATTACCACATAGGTTGCTGTTGCAGGGATTACCACATAGGCTGCTGTTGCAGAGATTACCACATAGGCTGCTGTTGCAGGGATTACCACATAGGTTGCTGTTGCAGGAATTACCACATAGGTTGCTGTTGCAGGAATTACCACATAGGCTGCTGTTGCAGGGATTACCACATAGGCTGCTGTTGCAGGGATTACCACATAGGGTGCTGTTACAGGGATTACCACATAGGGTGCTGTTGCAGGGATTACCACATAGGCTGCTGTTGCAGGGATTACCACATAGGCTGCTGTTGCAGGGATTACCACATAGGGTGTTGTTGCAGGGATTACCACATAGGCTGCTGTTGCAGAGATTACCACATAGGTTGCTGTTGCAGAGATTACCACATAGGATGCTGTTGCAGAGATTACCACATAGGCTGCTCTTGCAGAGATTACCACATAGGCTGCTGTTGCAGAGATTACCACATAGGCTGCTGTTGCAGAGATTACCACATAGGCTGCTGTTGCAGAGATTACCACATAGGCTGCTGTTGCAGAGATTACCACATAGGTTGCTGTTGCAGAGATTACCACATAGGTTGCTGTTGCAGAGATTACCACATAGGTTGCTGTTGCAGAGATTACCACATAGGTTGCTGTTGCAGAGATTACCGCATAGGTTGTTGTTGCAGAGATTTCCACATAGGTTGCTGTTGCAGAGATTTCCACATAGGGTTCTGTTGCAGAGATCACCACATGGATTATCATTGCAGAGGCAGTAAATTCCTAGACCAGTATCACCTATTCCTATTTCTTCCCTCCCGTCTTTCTTACCCACCATTCTTTCTCTGTCTCCAACTTTCCTCACACTTCTCTGGCCTAACCTCTCCCTCCCTCCCTCTTTCTCTTCCCATCCGGCCTTACCTTTGCATCCCTCTCTTACCTCCCACCTCACCCTTCCCTCCCGCCCCGGAAGCAGATAACGTTGCGAGGAATGTCAGAGGTCACGGCTGCAGGCTACGACGCGTCACCTGGAGCAGCGCACCAACACCTCCCCCACACACCTACATGCACTATCTAATTAATCAGTATTGAATATTTTTAATAAAAGTATTACCTTCTCGCTATCTGCAGCGGTGCACTGAAGCAGACCCTCGACGACCTGTCTTCTCCACCTTGCCTGTACCCTCCCTCCCATGTGCCTCCCTATCTACAACCTAGTTTTTCCTCCTACCTAAGGTTGGGTCACCAAAACTTAGTAATGAGGCTTGGCTTAGTCTTCCATGTCACCTTCTCCCTTCGTTTTTCGGTCTAAATAATAAGGATAATTCTCTAAGAAAATTTGCATCTGGGAGAATCAGAACGGGTTCATTGTGTAGGTAGGTTCTTGCATTCCCACCTGTTACACTCCTGGGATGTAAATATGAATCTCGCTCCACCCAAAAGAGGCAGCGTTATTGCTCTGCTGGAGACACTGCTGGAGGATGCCGGGAGAGGAAGAAAAGAATGGCGGGTGAAAGCGTATGATTCGGTTATTCTTTCTGCGTTACCCTCGCCCATTTAAGGCGAATGCTTGCTTTGTTGTGAACCCTCATATTTAATGGAGTGTCAAATGGCAATGGCTGAGTTCAAAATGTCATTGTTAGTGGCCATGAGGAAAAGTTCTGTTCCTGGTTGGAGTGGGAGAACCAACATATTCTTGGTTAAATATGTTGGTTCTCCATTACCATGAAAATCTTGATATACATTTTCTACTTAAAAATTTTAAAATCAAAGTTGGATTTAAAAAGCTTGATCCAATAAACAATATTTTATTAAGAATTCTCCCAAAAATGCTGATGGTTGTTTCTATAAGATTCCTTGTAAAAATGCAATAAATTTTATTACGGTTAAACAGGAAAAAGTCTTGAACTAAGACCGCAACAACATAAATATAGCATTAGAAATGGACAAGAGTCTAATGCTCTCTTTATTCATGTCAGAGATTTTAACCATCTTTCTGATTTTCAAAATGCCGAGAAAGTTGTATCAAGAAGCTTGACATCTCCTTAAACACCAGTGTTCATTGCCTGACGTACGAGAAAATAATTGGAGGATGGAATACTTTATAAGAATGGGGATAGGGCATATTATGTTACTCAGTAAAGTTTATTGCATGTCATTGACTGTTGTATACCTTTTAATAACATGCTTTTGGCTGGATAAAGTGTAGTCTTTATAATTGCTGCGATGTGATATTTTAAATAAAGCGCTGTATGGTTGACTTTGCTGGATTTTAACAGAAATGGACTTAAAATTGTAATGATTTTCTGAATGTATTATTTTAAGGATTCGTAGTGTGTTTTTACTTACAGTTTATATAGTTTGTCATAGGTGATGAGCGAATTAAAGCTCTGAACAACCTATTGGTTCAAGCACTGTAAATTCCACAGTCCTCTATCCTACCAGGACTAACATGTTTATTTAGCCCTTTTTGCTCCTACTGAGGGTCTAAGATGCGGTGACAATGGATGATCTGACAGACCAGCTCTTATACAATGATGGCGCCCAAGCAGCTTCTCTGTGCCCACTCACAGCAGCTACTGTTAACTTTCCAGCAGGAAAAGCGGTGTTCGTTTGCGCGAGGTCTGCGAGAAGACCTGGAGCGACGCATCCCCCACTACCTCTCCGACTACAAGGACGGCGTCATAGGTCACAAGACGCTGCAGAAAGTCATCTCCACAACCTTCTTCCTGTACTTCGCCTGCATCCTGCCCGCCATCGCCTTCGGGGTTCTCAACGACCACAACACACATGGAAAAATAGGTATGATAAAGATCTGTTAAACTATGGCACTCCCACAGTCACATACCGTAACAGCACAACAGTTAACCAAACCGTTGTATCACATCGTCTCTGGGATGTGACTCACAACAGTTTAGTTAAGACCCAGATGTTTAATGGCTGCTAAATTAACAGGGTCAGCAGATGTAGTGAGACCTTACAAAATCCTCTAAATAGATCGACGCATTGTCCCAATATAAACTTGAACTGCAGCCTACGTTTATTGTGACAACTTTGGCTCAGTTGGTAGTATACATTGCCTCTGTAACAGCGACCATTAAATTAAAATCATACTTATGAGGAGGTATGTTACTTGTATCTTTTTTTATTTTTTATTTTTTTTTGACGTATCATGTCTATGTTGTTCAAAATCCTGCTTATATATATGTTACAGGCTGAGTAAAACCATTACTGACGAAAGATCATAACGAAATTCTGTAGCAAAAATTCCTACACAACAGTAGCTAATTTTAAAATTGCCTTTAAAGATATGGATGTAGAAACCCTAAAAAAAAATTGCAACTTATATAAGACAAAAAATGGAAAATGCGTTATATTGTCCAGGTGAGCAAGTAGGAGTACCAGCAGTCAGAGTAGCTCGTTAATACAAATTTGAGTTTTGTTAGTTTTTACCGTTATTTATATCAGTCACACCTGAATTAACTACACTAATAACAACCACACCTTGAAAACAATAATATTTTTGTCATTAACCTGTCTTGCTTAGAGTTAAGTATTTCTGCATTATTTTCACTGTAATTGAAAATAGTCTTAACCGAACTTACCCGAGTGTCATTTTTCAGACGTCAAGAAGGTGATAATTGGGCAGGTGATAGGTGGAGTCTTCTGGGGCTTGTTCTCTGGCCAGCCCCTTCTCATCCAGCTCACCACTGCACCTCTTGCTATATACATTAAGAGTAAGTCTGCCTGTGTCTTCAGGAGGACTGGAATATAAGTCTGTAGATAATATCAACTAATGTTATTAGCATGAACAGCTTAATCTCATTTTGTTGCTCTGTTTTAGTCTGTTTTTCACTGAAAAGTCGCTGCATCAAATGGAATCATCCCACGTGTATGTTTTCTCATTATCATACGCACCTACATAAAAAAAAAAAAAATTGAATTCAACATATTTTTGGTACTCAGATCGTTTTATGATATATCAGTGGAAACAGTATACTCATGTTCTCATAGTTTCCAGCACATAGTTTCACTACCAGCATCTCCCATGGTACTGCACCTCTTGCAACATCTCCCAAATTATCTCTTTCTTCCGGCCATTCATCAACCACACCTGTCCATCTCTTCAAAGGTTACCATCTGCAACATTCTCGTGTTTTCTGGTCCTTCCCGGTAGTCACCCGATCACCAAGGATCCTGTTCTCTGTGTGGATCTTGCTGTGTGTCCCCCTGACTATAAGTCTCGTTTCTGAAATTATATAGAAATAAGTATTGCTAAAAAAATTGCAAATGAAATTCCAACTGTCATATACAGGAAAGCATTACAAGTATTAATACAAAAAAATTAAATATTTAGTAGTCACTTAAGTACAAAACCGTCCAAGAAATCTTCAAAGACGTAAGAGTAAGGAAGGTCAAATCAAATCAACCTTTCAATACTCTCAAATGTTTAAAAAAATGCAGCACTTAAATATACTCATATATGAGTAAACACAATATACTGAAGCCAAACCAATATAAATTACATTCCCACAACAACACTGTTCCCCTGATGACCAAGCCTGGAAGGGGACAGTAAGGAGGCCTTGTCAGTGACCAAGCCAGGAGGGGGATAGTGAGGCCTGGTCCTTGACCAAGCTAGGAGAGGAACAATGGGAAGGCCTGGTCCGTGACCGTGTCGGTGGTAGGGAAGTCAATGATCTCCGGAACCCATAGACTAATAAATCATTTGGTATTTTGTTTCCAGTGCTACTGGGTATTAGAATAGATTTCTCTAAACTATGCATAGCAGAGACAACGACTAAATTTCTGTAAAAAAAAAGCGAGGCTGGTAATCCTTTTTTTCTTTATGAACTTACTACTAAAAAAATAAAAAAAAACAGAAAAAGTAATTGAAACTGCTGTTTGACTGTTTCTTTATTATTTGTTCATGTCCTTTTGAGCTGTTTGTTTGCAGTGATAATTTTCTTTAAGTTATCAAAATCAATTTATATAAAATATCTAACATTGAAATCATCACACACATTATTCATCATCCCAATCTACACATCATAATTATATTGGGCAGTAACTCCTTATGAAAGAAACCAATTCATAATAAGAAACTACGTATGTTAGAATGGAAATATCTGTTAAAAAGTTACCGCTTGCTGGGTAGCGCTTCCTCCGTACAGTAAATGTACTAATGTTACTAAATGTTACTAATTTAGTTTCACTAATTCATCAATTTCACATTTATTGCATAAAGAATAATCGAAATACTCTCTGTGCACTTCTTCACAGTAATATAGTATTGTTTTTATATCTGTCTGGTTCTGCCTTAAAAATTGCTTTATTGACTCTTGCTCCCGATCCACTTCCCGGCTCAGGATTTACAAACTGAGTCTGGGTAACGTCGTCTGTAGCTTAAATGGGTTTTCATTGGACTACCAGTGTCAGGCATGTACAGGAAGATACGCAAACCTTTGCTCCTGTGGCGCTCCCTTGCCCATTAGTCGCTACTATATTTTGCTCCACTACCCATGACGCCATTAGTGTGTTTAGTGATATTTCTCGTTGGACTTTATGGTGGGTAGGGAAATGGAGAGGTAACGCTGTTATATTTTTGTTAACGATATCATGTACTTACCGTGAGAGGCTCCAAAAGGGCGACCAGGCCTGAGTCTGCTCATTATGAAACATCCTCATTAACTGTCGCCTATCATCTTGCTATCCATCAAGAATCTACCGCCTCTGGCCAGTTCAATCTACCACCTCACCCTTCTCTCACAGGTGATGAAGGTAAAACAAATTCTGCATTCTAGCTAAGTACCGTCATTACATTTTTCAGTGACAGCAATAATAGCCTTGTTTTTACACTCCTTACATCAGTAGGCTGTGGAATCAATTTTACATATTACCTGACCAAATTCACATAGTGTACATGCAGTATGTTTCACGAGCTGATGTGTTGTACAGTAGATGGTACATCAACTATATTTACACTGTGGGACAGTTGTCCTTCCTCTAACTGCTTCCATCACCCAGAACTTTAAGGAGCACAGAGGAGACATCAACAGTTAAGAGTTTTATATCTTTTCATAATTATTGATTAACTAACGAATTAAAAATCGGAAAGCAGCATTTTAATTAGGCTCTATTTAAGTAAATTCGAGTGACTACTATTTTGTATTTTCTCATTTTGAAGGCTGGTATTTGCAATATAATAATGATTAATATACTAATGGCTTTTCAATTTACTGATTAAAAATTAAAAACCTATTTCTCTTTGCTCCTCAGTCATATATTACATCTGTGATGACTTCAAGCTTAACTTCCACGCGATGTACTGTGCGGTGGGGCTGTGGAACAGCTTCTTTTTGGTGATGTATTCATTATTTGATGTGTCTCGCCTCATGCGGTGGTCCACACGCTCCACAGAAGAGATTTTTGCTCTCTTCATCTCCATTGCCTTCTGTAATGACGCCTTCACTGCCGTCGGAAAAAGTAAGTATTTCTAGCTTTGTGGATTTCTTATAGCAACTTCCATCACAGCATGTGAGAAGCTTAAATGTTTTAATAATTGAGCAAATTTATTACTGCTCTGTCAGAACAAGTCAGTGTTGCTGTGAGAATTAAAGATTTAATTTATCACTTTAATAAGTGTTCCATATCACCTGCAACTGCTATTTATCTGAGGTATAAAAAAATCAGTGAACACAAACTAGGCTGTCTACAAAATTCTTTAGTGTAACATTTTATTGAGGGACTATATTGGACCAGTTAAAAGTAAAAAGCACACACAAGCATTGCTAAGTACACACACACACTTTATTAAATGAACATACAGTCAAACTATAAATTTCCAGAAGATAGGCCAAAATGTCCCAGTTATATTAGACTCTGCAAGCACCACTTCTGTGTAATCACAAGAAAAATAAGTGTCAGAACCGAATTTAATTTGGGATTCAGAGACCGTAATCTCTTTCTAAATTATGCTTTAACTTCATTGATACTGACAATCGGAAAAATATTGATCAAGACATGAAATATGAGAATGGAAAGTCCAGTGAGCTAATCTGGAATGAAATCCCATAGTTGGCTTTCAATTTAGGTGTCATACACAAAGCTTATACAAAATGGGCACCGTTATAAAACTGAATAATAGTAGCATTAAAAATGGTGGATAATTGAAGCACATGAGGTTGGAAGGCTGGGCATCAAGGGTTACACTGTTCAATACAATACTGTATTACAAAATTATAGTTCATATTCATACTGTTGTTAATCATGAAACTCTTGGTAATTCACATATCCCTAGTAACTTAATTCTGTACAATTTTCATTTGATTTTATATCTTGGCACTTTAAATGTGTAGGTGGGAGCTGTGACTGCCCCCGCATGGGCTACTATGTCTCTCTTTGCATTCTCTTCTTTTTCATGCTGAATATAATTACGGAACAAATATAAAAAAAATCAACCCATCAACTTTCATTGAAGTAATGACCATACGATTCTGACAAGTAATGTTACACGTTGACACAGTATCATAGTGTCAAAAATGTATACAGTACACTGTTTCAATATATAAAGAATATTCTTAATTTTTACAGTATTTAAGTACGTTACTCTGTTTAATATAATTCTACATGATTCTCTGTGTGGTAGTAGGTGGAAGAGGAAGGTGACGTGACGCTCGCTGGTAGTGATCCTCACAACAAAAGCCCAACATGATTCGTATACAGTTTCAGATAATTGCATTGTTTCATTTTCTATCTTCATAAAAGCTACGGGAGAATTCGACTTTCGAATATCCACAGGGGATAAAAGACATCTCGATGGGCAAAATGCGCCTCGATGTATAAAATGGACCTAGGAAAAGTAACACGCACTTCGGTAGGGCCAATCATGTGAAAAGTCTGGCCAATTATAGGCACTATTTTGTGAGCCCAAGATCATGCTCAGATGAATTACGTTGTGTTATGCTGGATTTCGTTAGGGTTAGTTAACAAAACTTTTTTCATATTAGATACCGGACCCAGAAATAAATATTTACCGAATCGAGAATGGGTTGAACTTATCAGAGAGGATCATAATCATGGTTCCTGTTACGATGTTTAAATACAATATTAATGTACACACTTTGTCAGGTTTAATTATAGACAAAAATTTTCCCTCACCGAAATGCCCTAAAACAAAGATTAGCAAATCTCCAAATATCACAGTAGGGTGCACTATATAAGATGGAAATATAGGTCAAGTTCAGAATATTACATGTAATATCACTTAATGGACGGTGTATCATGAAAAAGGAATAATGACCAAGTCTAGCAGAAATTAAGGCATATTTTGTGTGTTAGATATCAGCATGACGCCGACTACAAACCGTAAACCAGACCTTGCAGAGCTCTAGTGAGTACCAAATCACACATGTACAAGTTCGGTGAATTGAAACTGGAAAATCAACTATATAAAATGGCGATCAGTGAGAAGGTTTCGAGAGATTCATGAGTGTCATGAAGTTTCCTAAAATTGGTGACTGAATCTCACGCATGTAAAATATTATTGTGTTGGTTCCTGGTATGTTGAAATCTGTTAAAGGCTGGTATCACCTTACAGTGCTAGTAGAGTGTCAGACCGAAAGATATGCACTAAAATCGACAGTTTTGCCAGATTTTTCACCCGGTTACTAGTGTTCGACTGGTCCTCGCGGGCAGGTGCTACCTCGGATTTCATGAGTAAATATTACTTATGCATGATTTTGTATTTCGGTTGTATACAGCTTACTTAACTAATATATAATGAACTTTGTTACCTATTTTACAGTGAACTATTTTGTATGATGATAGATACTGTGTTAATACTAAACACACACACACACACACACACACACACACGTTTCAAAATGTAATCAAGAAAGTCTATGTGAATAAGCTTGCCTTGTTCGGCCCATGGCAGCGCCGCCATCTTGTCTGTGTGATGCAGTTGCTGCTCAAAATTCTACAAGGCTGTTTTGTTGTTAAGCAAAAATATTTATACCAAATTTGTTGCTAATTTAGGTATTTAATGATGCTATTTATACATGAAATTGCCTAATGAATTAATTATATAATTAAAAGGTATTTATGAGATGGAGGCTGCATTGAAAATGTAAATTTCCCCTCTGTTGCTATCATTAAGAAATTTTTCAGTAGCGGTCACCGAAGACAATAATTTTAACCTAGAACGGTCGACTTTCCATAAATTATACGACACTGACATACATACCATAAATTATACGACACTGACATACATACCATAAATTATACGACACTGACATACATACCATAAATTATACGACACTGACATACATACCATAAATTATACGACACTGACATACATACCATAAATTATACGACACTGACATACATACCATAAATTATACGACACTGACATACATACCATAAATTATACGACACTGACATACATATCAGAATAGTCTGATGTATCCCAACCAGAATGTTTCTGTCCCTGGAAAGAGAAAATCCCATTGTGGATAGTTAACTTTGATTATTATATTCATGAGGAAATGGCAAACATGAAAGTTTGATACAGAAGCTGGGAATTGTGATGTAATCAAGTAACAGCCTGGTTGATCAGGCCCTGATCCATTGGGAGGCCTGGTCATGGACCGGGCCGCGGGGGCGTTGATCCCCGGAATAACCTCCAGGTAACCTCCAGGATCCACGGTAGGGAAGATCTGCTCAGATTTCTTGAATCCATAACACATTTCGCACATCCTAGCACCACTCCTCGGAAGGGAAGTGTAATATAATATCTTTATTTACTACAAGTACATGTACAAGGTATACAAGTACATGTACAAGGTATACAAGTACATGTACAAGGTATACAAGTACATGTACAAGGTATACAGACCTAGCTGGAATCAATGACATACTTCTATACAGAAAGCCGTTCGGGAAAATTAGGTTAATTTTGTCCCAGGATGCGACCCACACCAGTCGACTAACATCCAGGTACCCATTTTACTGATGGGTGAACATAGACAACTGGTGTAAAGAAACATGCCCAATGTTTCTACCCTCGCGGAGAATCGAACCCAGACGCTTGCCGTGTGAAGCGAGAGCTTTAGCCACCAGGCCACTGTTAAATTCTGTTTAGCCGAGTCTTCTTACACCCGGACTCTGTGACTATCGTAGGATATTACAAAAACGAAGTACAACACTGTACGTCATTCCAGAATGTTTCTCTTCTGATAATAAACTGTTTCATAATAATTTGCTATCCAGGGGATTTATCCATTGCCTTTCCAAAATTATTACAACAACACTTGCGAATGAGACAGACATAGAATTTAAAAGGTTCTCCCTATAACAACTCTTATTTTCTCATTAATTTGCACATTTTGCTGTTTTTGTACTCTAAATTATTGTACCTTTCTGTAATGTCTCAAAATTGCCCAAATTAGGTAACATAATTCTTCTGTACATTACATTTGAAGCTAAGGTGATATCTGTTCCCATACCTTTTTTACTTTGCCAGTGATTTGTATCTTATATGTATCTTATTTGTATCTTATTTGTATCTTATTTGGCTGTAGGGAGCTCAAGGCCATTTGTGGCCTCTTTCGTAAAACCTGAAATATTTCCTCATCTCGTTCGGAAGTTTTATGGGCCATTATTTTATATGTAATAAAAACATTTCCTATTTACAAACTTGCTCTTAACCTTCTATTACTACTTTTAGAAAAGGTTCGTTTCTTATGCTGCTCTCTCTACGGTATTGTTTATTTTTTATTTTCATTCTTGCAAAGCTTTTGAGTTCGGGGTCTTCCTCTATTGGTTCAAAATTCTTTTCATTGAGTTTCAACGCCTGCTGTTCAGCCTTTTTTTTTTTTTTATCTTTGTACGTTCCTCATTTTTAGAATGAATTATTTAATTCCATTTTCATTTGTCGCAAAACTCTCCAAGCAATTTGTTTATCAATTTCAGAAATATTATCTTCAATCAAAATATATAATATACCTATTTTTTGTAATCTGGTTTATCTTCTTTGTGTTTTTCATTTTCCTTTCCCGAGACAGACCTGGTAATATTCGTTATCTCCAACATAGCACAAGTTTACAAAGTAGGGAAAAAGAGGCCTAGATCATGCTGGTGAACATAAATCTGTTTTGTATTTTCTCTATAGACATAGGTTTAAAATAGAGTAATTTGTCTATTTTATACCATATAGACATCTCATTTCAACTGTCTTTACTTGCAGATTTTGATGCCAACTACTACAGTCCGGCGTGTCAAGGCCTTACCAACAGCACCAATTACACCTCATATACCATAGGTACCCAGTCACCCTACACTATCTTAGGCAACTCCTCAGATATTTACTCTACACCCAGCATACCAGAAGGCAACATGACCTTGACCCTTGTGCAAGATGTATGTACGAGGGAGAACTCCATCCTCTACCTCTTGCTTATGTTTGGCACACTCTGGCTTGGCGTGATGCTCTACAACTTCAACAAGACGTAAGTTCACACAGGCATTTGCGCTATGGTGAGAAATAATACAAGAATGAGGCTTCTTCCTTAGCCAGGAAAACTCTGTATTGATCTATCAAAGTTTCTGTCAGGGAGGGAAATGAAAATTGTGTGTGTGTGTGTGTGTGTGTGTGTATCACATTTCTCTGATGGACCACAATACATTACAACTCGTGCAGTTGTTATCGGAAGAAACTTCTATGGAAAATGCATGTATGGAGCAGAAGAGAAGATACCCACGATCTATGGTTTATTTTTTACTTTTTTTCTTCCAACAAGTCGGCCGTCTCCCACCGAGGCAGGGTGACCCAAAAAGAAAGAAAATCCCCAAAAAGAAAGTACTTTCATCATCATTCAATACTTTCACCTCACTCACACATAATCACTCTTTTTGCAGAGGTGCTCAGAATACAACAGTTTAGAAGTATATACATATAAAAATACACAATATATCCCACCAAACTGCTAATATCCCAAACCCCTCCTTTAGAGTGCAGGCATTATACTTCCCATTTCCAGGACTCAAGTCCGGTTATATAAAATAACCGGTTTCCCTGAATCCTTTCACTAAATATTACCTTGCTCACACTCCAACAGTTCGTCAGGTCCCACATACAATTCTTCTCCATTCACTCCTATCTAACACGCTCACGCACGCTTGCTGGAAGTCCAAACCCCTCGCCCACAACACATCCTTTACCCCCTCCCTCCAACCTTTTCGAGGATTTATACGCTCTCCATGTCATTCTACTTTGATCCATTCTCTCTAAATGACCAAACCACCTCAACAACCCCTCTTCAGCCCTCTGACTAATACTTTTACTAACTCCACACCCTCTCCTAATTTCCACACTCCGAATTTTCTGCATAATATTTACACCACACATTGCCCTTAGACAGGATATCTCCACTGCCTCCAACCGTCTCCTCGCTGCTGCATTCACAACCCAAGCTTCACACCTATATAAGAGTGTTGGTACTACTATATTTTCATATATTGCCTTCTTTGCCTCCATAGATAATATTTTTTGCCTCCACATATATCTCAACGCACCACTCACTTTTTTCCTTCATCACTTCTATGATTATCCTCATCCTTCAAAAATCCATCCACTGGCACGTCAACTCCCAAATATCTGAAAACATTCACTTCTTCCATTCTTCTCCTCACCAATTTGATATCCAATTTTTCTTTATCTAAATCATTTGACACCCTCATCACCTTACTCTTTTCTATGTTCACTTTCAACATTCTACCTTTACACACACTCCCAAATTCATCGACTAACCTTTGCAATTTTTCTACAGACTCTCCCACAAGCACAGTATCTTCAGAAAAAAGTATCTGTGTCACTTCCCATTTTGTATTTGATTCCCCATAATTTAATCCCACCCCTCTCCCGAACACCATCTACAAATATATTAAACAACCATGGTGACATTACACAGCTCTGTCTAAGACCTACTTTTACCGGGAAGTAGTCTCCCTCTCTTCAACACACCCTAACCTGAGCCTCACTATCCTCATAAAAACTCTTTACAGCATTTAGTAACTAACCACTTATTCCATATACTTGCAACATCTGCCACATTGCTCCTCTATCCACTCTATCATATGCCTTTTCTAAATCCATAAATGCAATAAAAACTTCCCTACCTTTATCTAAATACTGTTCACATATATGCTTCAATGTAAATACTTGATCTACACATCCCCTACCCACTCTAAAACCTCCTTGCTCATCTGCAGTTCTGCATTCTGTCTTACCTCTAATTCTTTCAATAATAACCCTACCGTACACTTTTTCTGGTATACTCAGTAAACTTATTCCTCTATAATTTTTACAATCTTTTTTGTCCCCCTTCCCTTTATATAAAGGGACTATATACGCTCTCCGCCAATCCCTAGGTACCTTCCCCTCTTTCGTACATTTATTAAACAAAAGTACCAACCACTCCAACACTATATCCCCCCCTGCTTTTAACATTTCTGTCATGATCCCGTAAGTTCCAGCTGCTTTACCCCCTTTCATTGTAATGCCTCACGTACCTCCCCCACACTCACATCCTGTTCTTCTTCACTCCTAAAAGATGGTATACCTCCCTGGCCAGTGCATGAAATTACCGCCTCCCTTTCTTCGTCGACATTTAAAAGTTCCCCAAAATATTCTCGCCATCTACCCAATACCTTCATCTCCCCATCTACTAACTCCCCTGCTCTGTTTTTAACTGACAAATCCATTCATTCCCTAGGCTTTCTTAACTTGTTTAACTCACTCCAAATTTTTTTCTTATTTTTATTAAAATTTCTTGACAGTGCCTCTCCCACTCTATCATCTGCTCTCCTTTTGCACTCTCTCACCACTCTCTTCACCTTTCTTTTACTCTCCATTTCCTCTTCCTTAACACTTCTGCTTTGTAAATAACTCTCATAAGCTACCTTTTTCTCTTTTATCACACCCTTTACTTCATCATTCCACCAGTCACTCCTCTTTCCTCCTGCACCCACCCTCCTATAACCACAAACTTCTGCCCCACATTCTAATACTGCATTTTTAAAACTATTCCAACCCTCTTCACCCCCCCCCCCCACTACTCATATTTGCACCAGCAATAGTTGCTTATATTTCACCCGAACTTCCTCCTCCCTTAGTTTATACACTTTCACCTCCCTCTTACTTGTTGTTGCCATTTTCCTCTTATCCCATCTACCTCTTACTCTAACTGTAGCTACAACTAAATAATGATCCGATATATCAGTTGCTCCTCTATAAACGTGTACATCCTGGAGCCTACCCATCAACCTTTTATCCACCAATACATAATGTAACAAATTACTTTCATTTCGTGCTATATCATACCTTGTATATTTATTTATCCTCTTTTTCATAAAATATGTATTACTTAATACCAAACCTTTTTCTACACATAGTTCAATTAAAGGCTCCCCATTTTCATTTACCCCCTGGCACCCCAAATTTACCTACTACTCCCTCCACAACATTTTTACCCACTTTAGCATTAAAATCCCGAACCACAAGTACTCTCACACTTGATTCAAAACTCCCCACGCATTCACTCAACATTTCCCAAAATCTCTCTCTCCTCTATACTTCTCTTTTCCCCAGGTGTATATACGCTTACTATAAGCCACTTCTCACATCCAACCTTTATTTTACTTCACATAATCCGTGAATTAATACATTTATAGTCCCTCTTTTCCTGCCATAACTTATCCTTCAACATTATTGCTACTCCTTCTTTAGCTCTAACTCTATTTGAAACCCCTGACATAATCCCATTTATTCCTCTCCATTGAAACTCTCCCACCCCCTTCAGCTTTGTTTCACTTAAAGCCAGGACATCCAGTTTCTTCTCATTCATAATATCCACAATCATCTCTTTCTTATCATTTACACAACATCCACGCACATTCAGACTTCCCACTTTGACAATTTTCTTTTTCTTATTCTTTTTAGTAATTATTACAGGAAAAGGGGTTACTAGCCTATTGTTACCGGCATTTTAGTTGACATTTACAACATGCATGGCTTACGGAGGAAAGATTCTTATTCCACTTCCCCATGGATATAAAAGGAAAAGTAATAAGAACAAGAACTAAGATAAAATCAAAGAAAACTCAGATTAGAGTGTAAGTAAACGTGTACATGTAAGTTTAGTGTGACCTAAGTGTAAGTAGAAGTAGCAAGACGTACCTGTAATGTTGCATATTTATGAGGCAGACAAAAGACAACAGCAATCCTACCATCATGTAAAACAATTACAGGTTTTCGTTTTCCACTCACTTGGCAGGACGGTAGTACCTCCCTGGGTGGTTGCTGTCTATCAACCTATTTCTTTATATTTAGTTTACATTAGTTTGTACACATATATCTGTATGCAGATTTAGACGTTTTTATTTAGTGTTATATCTTAGCTAAGGTTGTAGGGGACCACCTTCTTGAATGGTTATTTCCACCTCTTCTCAATTCGGGGAAATTCGCCTGCACTTGTAATTAAGCATATAGAACTGCAAATTAAGTGAAGAAAATGTCATGTTTTCAGTTAAAAATGTTACTGAACTTCTCATGTGAGTTATTAAAGAGAAAAAATATTGTTGGTGCCATGATAATCATTGCTCTCGTATGTTCATGTCTCTCCCAGTGATACAACTGTGTAACTGCAGCCACAAATGATTATCATGTATCCATGGAAATAAATGGTATAAAATACCGACACAATGGAAATATAAACACAAATGCAGTATAATGTGATCCTTTATTGACTACGTTTCGCCCACACAGTGGGCTTTTTCAAGTCACAAACAGAACTACCTGGGGTGGAAGGAACGCGAGTATTTATAGTCCGGTTCAGAATGCTGAGGTCAGGTGAAGAATGCTGCATCTGATGATGTACCCAAGTTTTTAGACTCTATAACCCCACTCGGTACATCATCAGATGCAGCATTCTTCACCTGACCTCAGCATTCTGAACCGGACTATAAATACTCGCGTTCCTTCCACCCCAGGTAGTTCTGTTTGTGACTTGAAAAAGCCCACTGTGTGGGCGAAACGTAGTCAATAAAGGATCACATTATACTGCATTTGTGTTTATATTTCCATCATGTATCCATAAGTATCAAAATGTGAGATGAACAAGACAAAGGGTTAGTTTAAGTCAGTCATATATAATTGGCTATAATAATTAATCTGAGTAGCATCTAAGGTTCTCCTTAATGTATAGATAATACACAAACTATTTTACTGTTTGTTACATGTAATCTGTAATGCGCAGTGTTTGGTTTTGTAATTTTTTTTCCAGAAGACACAAGAATGAACCGTATATATTTTTTTGGGTCATATAAAGGGCAGGTTTGTTTAAAAATCTAGTAACTGCATTCAACTGAGCCTTGTAATGGGTGGATTATAAGTGTTGGTGTGACTCCTGAAGCCTTGCATTCCGTGTATTATAGGAAATTCGATCGTCAGAATATTTTATAACCAATGTCTAGTTATATTTTATATTTTATAACCAATTTCTAGTTATATTTTATATTTTATAACCAATGTCTAGTTATATTTTATATTTTATAACCAATGTCTAGTTATATTTTATATTTTATAACCAATGTCTAGTTATATTTTATATTTTATAACTAATGTCTAGTTATATTTTATATTTTATAACCAATGTCTAGTTATATTTTATATTTTATAACTAATGTCTAGTTATATTTTATATTTTATAACCAATGTCTAGTTATATTTTATATTTTATAACCAATGTCTAGTTATATTTTATATTTTATAACCAATGTCTAGTTATATTTTATATTTTATAACCAATGTCTAGTTATATTTTATATTTTATAACCAATGTCTAGTTATATTTTATATTTTATAACCAATGTCTAGTTATATTTTATATTTTATAACCAATGTCTAGTTATATTTTATATTTTATAACTAATGTCTAGTTATATTTTATATTTTATAACTAATGTCTAGTTATATTTTATATTTTATAACTAATGTCTAGTTATATTTTATATTTTATAACCAATGTCTAGTTATATTTTATATTTTATAACCAATGTCTAGTTATATTTTATATTTTATAACCAATGTCTAGTTATATTTTATATTTTATAACTAATGTCTAGTTATATTTCTTGAAATATTGCTCAGATCTGCTGCTAATTATTAATATTTGTAAAAATTACTACATACTGACTGAAATCCCATGATTAGTTATAAGTTTAAGGATTGTACATCGAAACTACGATAAAGAGTGTTATGAAAAAAACGCAAATAAAGCTATCTACGAGAAAACCTTCAGTAAAACCACTTTATATTGCAAATCATCTTTCAAAGCGCCTTATGGAAATTTTTGGAAGGTGAAGGAAAGAGCAAAACGTAGAGGAAAAAAATTATACTTTAAAGAGACCTTCAAAACTGTCGAACACATTTTTTTAATATTCTACCAGAGATATCTTAGTGGAGTTGTTGCGTCTTGTTGACGTGTGTGGGGGTTGTTGACGTGTGTGGGGGTTGTTGACGTGTGTGGAGGTTGTTGACGTGTGTGAGGGTTGTTGACGTGTGTGGGGGTTGTTGACGTGTGTGGGGGTTGTTGGCGTGTGTGAAGGTTGTTGACGTGTGTGGAGGTTGTTGACGTGTGTGAAGGATGTTGATATGTATGGAGGTTATTGACGTGTGTGGAGGTTGTTGACGTGTGTGAGGGTTGTTGACGTGTGTGGAGGTTGTTGACGTGTGTGAAGGATGTTGATATGTATGGAGGTTATTGACGTGTGTGGAGGTTGTTGACGTGTGTGAGGGTTGTTGACGTGTGTGGAGGTTGTTGACGTGTGTGGAGGTTGTTGACGTGTGTGAGGGTTGTTGACGTGTGTGGAGGTTGTTGACGTGTGTGAAGGATGTTGATATGTATGGAGGTTGTTGACGTGTGTGGAGGTTGTTGACGTGTGTGAGGGTTGTTGACGTGTGTGGAGGTTGTTGACGTGTGTGGAGGTTGTTGACGTGTGTGAAGGATGTTGATATGTATGGAGGTTGTTGACGTGTGTGGAGGTTGTTGACGTGTGTGAGGGTTGTTGACGTGTGTGAAGGTTGTTGACGTGTGTGGAGGTTGTTGACGTGTGTGGAGATTGTTGACGTGTGTGAGGGTTGTTAACGTGTGTGAAGGTTGTTGACGTGTGTGGAGGTTGTTGACGTGTTTGGAGGTTGTTGACGTGTGTGAGGGTTGTTGACGTGTGTGAAGGTTGTTGACGTGTGTGGAGGTTGTTGACGTGTGTGGGGGTTGTTAACGTGTGTGAGGGATGTTAACGTGTGTGGAGGTTGTTGACGTGTGTGAGGGATGTTAACGTGTGTGGAGGTTGTTGACGTGTGTGAGGGATGTTAACGTGTGTGGAGGTTGTTGACGTGTGTGGGGGTTGTTGACGTGTGTGAGGGATGTTAACGTGTGTGGAGGTTGTTGACGTGTGTGGGGGTTGTTGACGTGTGTGGGGGTTGTTGACGTGTGTGAAGGTTGTTGACGTGTGTGGAGGTTGTTAACGTGTGTGGAGGTTGTTGACGTGTGTGAGGGTTGTTGACGTGTGTGAAGGTTGTTGATGTGTGTGAAGGTTGTTGACGTGTGTGGAGGTTGTTAACGTGTGTGGAGGTTGTTGACGTGTGTGAGGGTTGTTGACGTGTGTGAAGGTTGTTGACGTGTGTGAAGGTTGTTGACGTGTGTGAAGGTTGTTGACGTGTGTGGAGATTGTTGACGTGTGTGAGGGTTGTTAACGTGTGTGAAGGTTGTTGACGTGTGTGAGGGTTGTTAACGTGTGTGGAGGTTGTTGACGTGTGTGGGGGTTGTTGACGTGTGTGAGGGATGTTAACGTGTGTGGAGGTTGTTGACGTGTGTGGGGGTTGTTAACGTGTGTGAGGGATGTTAACGTGTGTGGAGGTTGTTGACGTGTGTGAGGGATGTTAACGTGTGTGGAGGTTGTTGACGTGTGTGAGGGTTGTTAACGTGTGTGGAGATTGTTGACGTGTGTGAGGGTTGTTAACGTGTGTGGAGGTTGTTGACGTGTGTGAGGGTTGTTAACGTGTGTGGAGGATGTTGATATGTATGGAGGTTGTTGACGTGTGTGAAGGTTGTTGACGTGTGTGAGGGTTGTTAACGTGTGTGGAGGTTGTTGACGTGTGTGAGGGTTGTTGACGTGTGTGAAGGTTGTTGACGTGTGTGGAGGTTGTTGACGTGTGTGGAGGATGTTGATATGTTCTTCAGGTTGTTGACGTGTGTGGAGGTTGTTGACGTGTGTGGGGGTTGTTGACGTGTGTGGAGGTTGTTGACGTGTGTGGGGGTTGTTGACGTGTATGGAGGTTGTTGACGTGTGTGGAGGTTGTTGACGTGTGTGGGGGTTGTTGACGTGTATGGAGGTTGTTGACGTGTGTGGAGGTTGTTGACGTGTGTGGGGGTTGTTGACGTGTGTGGAGGTTGTTGACGTGTGTGGGGGTTGTTGACGTGTGTGGGGGTTGTTGACGTGTGTGGAGGATGTCGACGTGGCTCTGCTGGGCTGAAGCAGATGGCTGTGGCTCTTCTGTTGATATGGATGCAAAACTGTCAGTAGTTGGTTCTTCTGGAGAGCTTAGACATTCTACAATGCATCTCTGACATTCTTTTCACCTGGTCACAATCTACATTAACATGTGTACAAGCTCTTACTTTCCCTCAATGTACGGATGGTGGATTCTCTCGTACGAATAATAACGGCAGTCAGTATCACATGTTCCACCTCGCTTCATATCTAAATTTAACTCTTTGTTATTAGTGATTCATTTTCATTTTTCTTCTTCTCATTTCCAGCATCACCAGTATTCCTTTTAGATCCCCATTGTTAATATCCAGATGATGTGATGAAAAGACTCAAAATAATCTGATAAACAGTGTGAATCACAACGCTTCTAGAGAGCATCTGGAGTCGGTGTGGGTGCCAGTATAAGAGGGAAGGTGATGTGTCCCCTTGAGGACCCGACCGATGGGTCCAACTTTTGTCTCAGGAAAAAAAAATCAAAGAGCGTAGTTTACTTGGATCCACCCCCGCGGCCCGGTCTGAGACCAGGCCTCATGGTGGATCAGGGTCTGAACAACCAGGCTGTTACTGTTAGCCGCACGCAACCTGACGTACGAACAACAGCCCTACTGGTCAGGTACTGACTTTAGGTGCCTGTCCAGCGCCTTCTTGAAGACTAACAGGGGTGTATTGGTAATCCCTCTTATGTATGCTGGGAGGCAGTTGAACAGTCTTGGGCCCCTGACACTTATTGTGTTGTCTCTTGGTGTACTCGTGGCGCCCCTGCTTTTCACTGGGGGAATGTTGCATCTCCTGATTTTTGCGTGCAGGTTTGATACTAATCCCTCTAGGATTTTCCAAGTGTATATTATCATGCATCTTTCTCGACTGCATTCCAAGGAATGCAGATCAAGGGACTTCAACTGTTCACTGTAATTTAGGTGCTTTATCGTACTTATGTGTGCTGTGAAAGTTCTCTACATTCTCCAGGTCAGCAATTTCACCTGCCTTGAAGGGGGCAGTTAGTGTACAGCAGTATTCCAGCACAGAGACAACAAGCGGTTTAAAGAGAATCATTATGGGCTTGCATACCTAGTTTTGAAGGTTCTCATTATCAATCCTGTCATTTTTCTAGCAAATGAGGTAGATGCATTGTAGTGGTCTTTGAAAGTGAGATCCTCTAACATTATCACTCCCAGGTCCTTCACATTAATTTTTCGTTCTATTATGTGGTTAGAATTTGTTTTATACCCTGATTAACTTTTAATTTCCTCACGTTTTCCATATCTGAGCTGTTGAAATTTCTCTTCATTGAACTTCATATTGTTTTCTGTGGCCCATTTAAAGATCTGGTTGATGTCTCGAATTGCCATGACAGTGTCTTCGATGGCGGACACTGTCATGGCAATTCGGGTGTCATCCGCAAAGGAAGGTACGGATCTATGGTTTACATCTCTGTTTATGTCAGATATGGGATAAGGAACAGGATGGGAGCGAGTACTGTGCCTTGCGGAACAGAGCTTTTCACTGTAGCTGCCTCAGACTTTACTCTGTTTACTTCTACTTTTGTGTTCTATTTGTTAGAAAGTTATTGATCCATCTACCAGCTTTTCCTGTTATTCCTTTTGCCCTTTGTTACTGCGTAATAATCAGATTCTCTTCGTAACATACTTCCAATTTTTTTCCAAGCACTTTGCGAAGAAGCATCCACTTTTTCAAATTCTATTAGGCAAAACTGAAAAATAAAATGATTCTCTGTAAGAGGGATTACTGTAACTGAACCACTTGGATTACAAGGCACTTGAATTTCGGGATTTAACTGTATATTTTGAAACTAAAAGTCTAGCAATTCATCGATAAAATTGACAGTGGATTACTAAAGTGCTGTACCGGGAAACTTAAACATTTTAAATCTTCGTGAATCCTTTTGATTTAGTAAAATATTGCACAAATTCTATCAGTACACTGTTATGAAAAATATTTTGGGGAGTTTAAAATACATTTCTTCAGTGAAGCTGACTAATATATACTTAATTTATTCCCAGGTTAATAATACTTTAGTAATGCAGTTCGTAGTTATGTTATTCCATAAACTGTACGGTAACTTAATAACTGTGTTATTATTATCTGTTTCAAGTATTTGCTGTAAGAGCAGGTATGGAAACGCCATTGCTTGGTATGTCATGTTTGATCATTAAGCGTGGCTTATGAGACAATATCCAGGCTTATCTGTCTTTCTGCATATTGTTTCATTGAGTGAGAAAATGCTTCTCATGCAAGTTACAAGCCACAACTTGGTCACACCTGCTGTGTGGGGAACTGTGACCCATTGTTTAACATTTCAAGTAATATTTCTTATAAATACTTTTATTATATTTGTTAATTTGCATTTTTCAATATATAAAAGCGGTAAATGGAATAACAAATCTGACTGATGTTCGTATATTTAATTGTGTGGCAAAAAATGTATTCTTTATCAACTTAATTAATTTAATTCCACTAGTTCTCTGCTTATGCTGTTTTAATTATTAATTCAAATAGTGTAATAAAATTTTGTTTGTTTACGTAAAAATTTCTGTGATCAAATTTCACACAAATTAGTGACTCCTCTAATTATACTTCATGAACACTTTTTCCATCATCACCAGACCGTACCTGAATGCCAACAAGCGGGAGGCGCTAGCAGATTATGCTCTGCCCGTTGCAGTCATTGTTTTATCATTTATTGGGTCATACGTCTTCCGCGACGTCAAGCGTGAGTACTCTCTTCACCTTCAAAATATATTACACTTGTACTAATTGTAGTGTTACTGGCAGTGGAACAAGTGATAAGACTCTATAACTGCTGCAAACAGTAGTAATTACGTTATTAATCAGTTGTATGTATATATATATATATACCTGGAGGTTACCTGGAGGTTATATATATATATATATATATATATATATATATATATATATATATATATATATATCGTGCCGAATATGTAAAACTGGTCAATTAGCAAGAACTCATTTAAAATTAAGTCCTTTCTTAAATTTTCTCTTATACTTTTAAAGATAAATTTTTTTCATTAAAGTTGATGTAAAAATTTATAATTTTGCACCAAAAGGAACTTAGAAAACTTACCTAACCTTATTATAACATCTATATATATATATATATATATATATATATATATATATATATATATATATATATATATATATATATATATATATATATATATATATATATATATAGATGCAAAACAAACCACAAGGAGATGGAAGTCTTTAGGTCTAGAACTGTCACACTCTTGTGCGTCGTCAGGAGCTGTGAAATGTTGTAAGACAGCAACAGGTAAGAGGGGAAATTCTCTTAGGCAAGGCAGAAGGTATCACTGGCGTCCCATGACACAGTGTCAGGAGCCATCATTAATACCTTCTGCCTTGCCTCAAAGAAGTTGCCCTCTGTTTGTTGCTGTCTTACAACATTTCATAGCTCCTGATGATGCAAGAGAGTGCGAAAGATCTAAAGCTAAAGATTTTCATCCCTATATGGCTTGTTCTACATCGTTAAGATCTCCATTAAGTTCAGGCATTAAATTTCTGCTCAGTTGGTATCAACACTTAGGACAGAACTACATGTTGAATTTAGTATTAAAAAAAAAAACAATAAATCAGAAAGATATATAATTTATTTTATTTATTTAGGTTAAAAATAGCTGTTAATTTCGAAAATTCCATGTGATTACTGTTTAATAGTAATAATAATAATAATAATAATAATAATAATAATAATAATAATAATAATAATAATGTATAATTATTAATGTATAATTATTAATGTATTATTTTAGAAAAAAATAGACTTTTTATTATTAGTGTTTAGTATTTGCTAGCTTTAATAGCTTCAGTAGCATCTTTATTAAGGTTATTATCCTAGCTTCATTTGTTTTTATTGCGTAAATGCAGTGTCTAAAAAGCTGAGTCATGTTGTTGCTCGTAGTTACGTATTGTTCTTATTAATTGTCTTACCGCATGTAACATTAAAATGTTTTTTAAGGAGGACCTGGTGTTCTTTCACAACAAAATTAATTAAAATTCCATCTAAAATTTGCCATTTGCTTTATTGTCTTATGGTAATATTTCTCAACTGTCTGTTAATAAATGAGTTACACTCAGTTACCTTTTTATTGATTATATTTCCTAGAGGTCCTCGTGAATATAAAATCCACGAATAATACAAATTGTCTCGAATATTAAACATTGTTCTGCTTTTGGGTTCGTTATGTAGTTGAGAGAACAAGTTGTTTTTAAATGTTGCTCTAACATGGCTAATATTAGTCTGTATATAAATAACAAAAAGGCACAATACCGTGACTGGAACGATACACAAATGTTAGTCTGTATGAGATATTTATGGATAGGAGAGCAAGACTTAAGAAATCGTAATGACACGATTGCAAATAAACCATGTTGACGGCAGTGAAGGGACTTGAGCTAGAGTTCGTCACGGCCACGCTAGCTGGAGATTCGTCTGTAAAAACTTGCATTTGTGGTCACAGAGGTGCCTGTGCTAACTTTCCTATGGTGTAGAAATATACCTAGTTGGATGAATCTTATTGTGGCTAGCTGGTCTAGTGGCTAACGCGACGGGCTGGAGTTTTGAGACTCTATGACCGCGGGTTCAATCCCGGCCGGGGGTATGGTTTATAGGAGAGCAATTTGGCAGATTAGCAAATGTTACAAATGTTTGGAATAGATAGTAGGTAATTGAAGGTAATTAAGCTGTGTGCAGAAAGTCCTGGTTAGGTGTGTAAGAGAGTGAGATGCGTCATGTTAAACAACCCAACATTAAACTTTACTTGCTATTTTAGTAAATAATACAGCAGAATGGGTTAACGGTGTATCTTGCTTCTGCCATTTCATTTGTCTTCTGGTACCCGCATTGCTTATGTAAGAAACATGTTAACCCACCTTATCCATGGAAGAGAAGCAAAACACCGCAAGGGCAAGAAATATTTAGAAATTAGAAGGAAATCAGATGAGAGTGCATAAACATTTAATAAGTTTATTTCGCACTGGTATAGCAGAACAGTTGATGTTAGGCCCTTGTCCCAGGATGCGACCCACACCAGTCCACTAACTCCTAGATACCCATTTTACTGATGGGTGAACATAGACAACCGTATTTCTACCCTCGCTGGGAATCAAACGCAGACCCTCGCCGTGTGAAGCGAGAGCTTCACGAGGCACTAATAATACATCTTATTGCATTAGTTTATTATACTGCAATACCACCTTCATTATAATCAGATCCATAGTGTTTTACGAATGACTACCTAGGAAAATTGAAAAGTGCTACAGTAAAATGTTATATCAGGGTTTCTGTAAGAATAATGAAAGCTACGTTTGCATTTAGGGATTTTAGGAGCACGTTGATGTCTTTATAGAGTTGCAACTACCCAGACTAAGTAGTATTTAAAGGCATCTGATACACAAATTGAGTCCAGATTTGAAACAAAATTATGAAGAGGATTTTATATTATTTAGTAATTCATGTTGCAAGAGGCCTCTGGGACCGTAACTCGCGTGAATTTCTGAGATCAACCTTATACTTAGAAATAAGACTAGGAATTCCTCACTTGACTGTCTCAATGTTATTAATTATATTTAGTTTTTTTTACAATAGATTTTTTGGTCCATGCAATTTATTAACTAAGGCATGAATATTCTATTATTTGTTTTGTTAAGTACTACTCTTCTCTAAGGATCATTGTGACTGTTGTGGTTGACAAGTGCACACCTTCCTTAATTTTATTTTATTTTTGCATAAAAACCATTTTACTTTCTTCTGTTTTTTTTTTTTTTTCATTTCAGTTGAGAATCAGAGTAAGTAGATGTCTTTTGTTTACTGCATGATTCCCTGGGAGACAGATGCAGCATCACCTCCATCATCACCTTCCTAGCCCTGATGTTTTTACTCAGTGTTAAAGCCAACCTTGTCAGCTGTCCACACAGCCTATGTACCCTTTTAACAGAGGAGTCATGTCGTCTAAAAATTATATATACAGGAAAGCCCTTCTTATACAGCAGTTACAGTTAGGTTCACAAATACAGGAGAGCCTCTCTTATACAGCAGTTACAGTTAGGTTCACAAATACAGGAGAACCTCTCTTATACAGCAGTTACAGTTAGGTTCACAAATACAGGAGAGCCTCTCTTATACAGCAGTTACAGTTAGGTTCACAAATACAGGAGAACTTCTCTTATACAGCAGTTACAGTTAGGTTCACAAATACAGGAGAACTTCTCTTATACAGCAGTTACAGTTAGGTTCACAAATACAGGAAAGCCCCTCTTATACAGCAGTTACAGTTAGGTTCACAAATACGAGAGAGCCCCTCTTATACAGTAGTTACAGTTAGGTTCACAAATACAGGAGAACCTCTCTTATACAGCAGTTACAGATAGGTTCACAAATACAGGAGAGCCTCTCTTATACAGCAGTTACAGTTAGGTTCACAAATACAGGAGAGCCCCTCTTATACAGCAGTTACAGTTAGGTTCACAAATACAGGAGAGCCTCTCTTATACAGCAGTTACAGTTAGGTTCACAAATACAGGAGAGCCCCTCTTATACAGCAGTTACAGTTAGGTTCACAAATACAGGAGAACTTCTCTTATACAGCAGTTACAGTTAGATTCACAAATACAGGAGAACTTCTCTCATACAGCAGTTACAGTTAGGTTCACAAATACAGGAGAACTTCTCTTATACAGTAGTTACAGTTAGGTTCACAAATACAGGAGAACTTCTCTTATACAGCAGTTACAGTTAGGTTCACAAATACAGGAGAGCCTCTCTTATACAGCAGTTACAGTTAGGTTCACAAATATAGGAGAACTTCTCTTATACAGCAGTTACAGTTAGGTTCACAAATACAGGAGAACTTCTCTTATACAGCAGTTACAGTTAGGTTCACAAATACAGGAGAACTTCTCTTATACAACAGTTACAGTTAGGTTCACAAATACAGGAGAACTTCTCTTATACAGCAGTTACAGTTAGGTTCACAAATACAGGAGAACTTCTCTTATACAGCAGTTACAGTTAGGTTCACAAATACAGGAGAACTTCTCTCATACAGCAGTTACAGTTAGGTTCACAAATACAGGAGAACTTCTCTTATACAGCAGTTACAGTTAGGTTCACAAATACAAGAGAATTTCTCTCATACAGCAGTTACAGTTAGGTTCACAAATACAGGAGAACTTCTCTTATACAGCAGTTACAGTTAGGTTCACAAATATAGGAGAACTTCTCTTATACAGCAGTTACAGTTAGGTTCACAAATACAGGAGAACTTCTTTTATACAGCAGTTACAGTTAGGTTCACAAATACAGGAGAACTTCTCTTATACAACAGTTACAGTTAGGTTCACAAATACAGGAGAACTTCTCTTATACAGCAGTTACAGTTAGGTTCACAAATACAGGAGAACTTCTCTTATACAGCAGTTACAGTTAGGTTCACAAATACAGGAGAACTTCTCTCATACAGCAGTTACAGTTAGGTTCACAAATACAGGAGAACTTCTCTTATACAGCAGTTACAGTTAGGTTCACAAATACAGGAGAACTTCTCTTATACAGCAGTTACAGTTAGGTTCACAAATACAGGAGAACTTCTCTTATACAGCAGTTACAGTTAGGTTCACAAATACAGGAGAACTTCTCTCTTATACAGCAGTTACAGTTAGGTTCACAAATACAGGAGAACTTCTCATACAGCAGTTACAGTTAGGTTCACAAATACAGGAGAACTTCTCTCATACAGCAGTTACAGTTAGGTTCACAAATACAGGAGAACTTCTCATACAGCAGTTACAGTTAGGTTCACAAATACAGGAGAACTTCTCATACAGCAGTTACAGTTAGGTTCACAAATACAGGAGAACCTCTCTTATACAGCAGTTACAGTTAGGTTCACAAATACAGGAGAACTTCTCATACAGCAGTTACAGTTAGGTTCACAAATACAGGAGAACTTCTCTCTTATACAGCAGTTACAGTTAGGTTCACAAATACAGGAGAACTTCTCTTATACAGCAGTTACAGTTAGGTTCACAAATACAGGAGAACTTCTCTTATACAGCAGTTACAGTTAGGTTCACAAATACAGGAGAACTTCTCTCATACAACAGTTACAGTTAGGTTCACAAATACAGGAGAACTTCTCTTATACAGCAGTTACAGTTAGGTTCACAAATACAGGAGACCTTCTCTTATACAGCAGTTACAGTTAGGTTCACAAATACAGGAGAACTTCTCTTATACAGCAGTTACAGTTAGGTTCACAAATACAGGAGAACTTCTCTCATACAACAGTTACAGTTAGGTTCACAAATACAGGAGAACTTCTCTTATACAGCAGTTACAGTTAGGTTCACAAATACAGGAGACCTTCTCTTATACAGCAGTTACAGTTAGGTTCACAAATACAGGAGAACTTCTCTTATACAGCAGTTACAGTTAGGTTCACAAATACAGGAGAACTTCTCTTATACAGCAGTTACAGTTAGGTTCACAAATACAGGAGAACTTCTCTTATACAGCAGTTACAGTTAGGTTCACAAATACAGGAGAACTTCTCTTATACAGCAGTTACAGTTAGGTTCACAAATACAGGAGAACTTCTCTTATACAGCAGTTACAGTTAGGTTCACAAATACAGGAGAACTTCTCTTATACAGCAGTTACAGTTAGGTTCACAAATACAGGAGAACTTCTCTTATACAGCAGTTACAGTTAGGTTCACAAATACAGGAGAACTTCTCTTATACAGCAGTTACAGTTAGGTTCACAAATACAGGAGAACCTCTCTTATACAGCAGTTACAGTTAGGTTCACAAATACAGGAGAACTTCTCTTATACAGCAGTTACAGTTAGGTTCACAAATACAGGAGAACTTCTCTTATACAGCAGTTACAGTTAGGTTCACAAATACAGGAGAACTTCTCTTATACAGCAGTTACAGTTAGGTTCACAAATACAGGAGAACTTCTCTTATACAGCAGTTACAGTTAGGTTCACAAATACAGGAGAGCCTCTCTTATACAGCAGTTACAGTTAGGTTCACAAATACAGGAGAACTTCTCTTATACAGCAGTTACAGTTAGGTTCACAAATACAGGAGAACTTCTCTTATACAGCAGTTACAGTTAGGTTCCGGGATACTGATGTAAAGCCAAAATTTCTGTAAAGTGAACAATAGCCTTTTTCACTTTAGAATGCATATTAAATCATGATAACATGTTTGCTCTATGTAATAGTGAGCACTAGAAATACGATACAGTTACATAGATTATCATACACATCAGCATATGTGTAGAGAACCTGGGATAACCCAAAAAAAAGTCAGAGTGTCTTATTTTCATTGAGTGAAGGGCAATGTGTATGACACATGGAGATCATTATTATGGTGTCTGTATACCTAAGATATACACTGTGTATATTACTGCTGTGTATATTACTGCATGATTTGATATATTTTTATTATTTTATTAGCACTGTGTAGTATTTTCATTTAACCTTCACTTATTGTGATATATTTGATTTATAATTTATTTGTTATGCAGTGTGATCACTTTCGTCATATCATTTTTTGAATTTTAAATTTAACTAAAGTGTTTTAATACAACAATAACTTTGAACTCGAGAAATTTCCCCTATATAATGCTGGCATGTATATTTTTGTGTGACAGTGGAACACTTCCGGTATGACAACAGCTACGACATGTTCAAATTGCCCCCACTGGAAATACTGCCATACCCAGCGGTGTTCGCTACCATGGGTATGGGATTCTCGCTCTCAATGCTCTTCTTCATGGACCAAAACATCGGCTCTGCCATGGTCAACAATCCATGCAACAAGTGAGTTCTCTCCTCGGACTGTTCCATGAAACTTGACTGATAAGATGTCCTTTGTTTTCTTCCTTATTAAACTGTACCATTGCTTTATATTTAACACAAATTTTCTTTATCGGTTAGAGTTTATTCTTAATGATAAATACCGTAGTATTATCCATTGTGAGACTTGAGATTGTGAATTACAAAATGTATTGCCGTTTTTATGACGTCCTCTGTCTTATCACAATCCCTCTACCAGAAAAACATAACATTGGGTTATAAAATAATATCCATGTTTTTCACGGGAATTAGGAGTGAGACAAGTTATTTAAGTATCTCGTTAGTTTCAGTTATTGTAGGTGCACAGATGATCACATGTAAACAATGGTTGAGACTGGAGTTACCACGACGGAAGCATAAGCCATTGTGACTTTGCAGGTATTTTTTCCCCTTAACAAATCTGCCGATTCTCACTAAGATAAGGTGGACCAAAGAAGGAACACTTTCACCATTATTCATTCAATACCTGACTATGCCAGAAATGTGCAGATATCCCAATTCAAATGTCCCTTTAAACAGCAATGTCTTTCCTCCTGCCTTCAAAGAGCTTAAAGTAGAATTTAAGATTGAATATTAATGGGAACGAGTGATACTGACAGAGAGCAGTTAATCGAAATAGGATTTGGTAGGCTCTGAAATGTTTCTAGGAATAGAATGAGTAGGCCTAATACTGAAATTGATAGCGACATATTAATAAACTCGATGAATTAAAATTGACATCACCGCTGTAGGAAGCTTACAAAAATACAAGAGGCGAGGCATATGTGGCTGTTTTATTGTTCCAGTACACAACTGGAGCTACCAGTGGACTGGAAGGCAACACTGATGCTGAAAAATAATGGAATGAGCAGACACTTGCAACAGACATTGTACTACCTTGCAGTAACATTCAACATTGTACTACCATTGTACTACCTTCAATATTGTACTACCATGTAGTAACATTCAACATTGTACTACCATTGTACTACCTTCAATATTGTACTACCATGTAGTAACATTCAACATTGTACTACCATTGTACTACCTTCAATGTTGTACTACCATGCAGTAACATTCAACATTGTACTACCATTGTACTACCTTCAATGTTGTACTACCATGCAGTAACATTCAACATTGTACTACCTTGCAGTAACATTCAAAATTGTACTACCATTGTACTACCTTCAATATTGTACTACCATGAAGTAACATTCAATATTGTACTACCATGAAGTAACATTCAATATTGTACTACCATGAAGTAACATTCAATATTGTACTACCATGAAGTAACATTCAATATTGTACTACCATGAAGTAACATTCAACATTGTACTACTATTGTACTACCTTCAGTATTGTACTACCATGAAGTAACATTCAACGCTGTACTACCATGAAGTAATATTCAACATTGTACTACCATGAAGTAACATTCAACGCTGTACTACCATGAAGTAACATTCAACATTGTACTACCATGAAGTAACATTCAACATTGTACTACCATGAAGTAACATTCAACGCTGTACTACCATGAAGTAACATTCAACATTGTACTACCATGAAGTAACATTCAACGCTGTACTACCATGAAGTAACATTCAACATTGTACTACCATGAAGTAACATTCAACATTGTACTACCATGAAGTAACATTCAACGCTGTACTACCATGAAGTAACATTCAACATTGTACTACCATGCAGTAACGTTCGACACTGTACCACCATTGTACTACCTTCAATATTGCACTATCATAAAGTAACATTCAAAATTGCACTACCATGAAGTAACATTCAACATTGCACTACCATTATACTACCTTCAATATTGTACTACCGTGCAGTAATATTCAACACTGTACCACCATGCAGTAGCATTCAACATTGTACTACCATGAAGTAACATTCAACATTGTACTACCATGAAGTAACATTCAACGCTGTACTACCATGAAGTAACATTCAACGCTGTACTACCATGAAGTAACATTCAACATTGTACTACCATGCAGTAACCTTCAGTTAACATCACACCTCATTTGAACCTAACACCTGCAACATCTGCACTCATCCTTCAGAGTGCAGGCACTGTACTTACCGTCTCCAGAGCCCCTGCCCAGCTAACAGGTTTTGATTTACTCTCTTAATAACTGTTACCTGACTAACATTCCAACAGAACATCAAATCCCAAAAATTATTTGTCTTCACTCATATTGATCTAATATACTCACACATGCTTGCTGGATGCCCGAGAGCTCTCCACTGGAAACTTCCTTCTTCCCTTCTTCCTTCTTCCCTTCCGTCCAACTGTTTCAGTGACGTCCCTTATACCACCTTCCATCTATCCCGAGTATACACACTCACTTGTTCGCCCTAACCTGCTTCATTTTTTCTAAATGGAGAAACTCTGCCTTATCGTCTCTGCATAATATTCTTGCCACTGATATTCTTGGAAATAACTGCTCATTTTTCCTCTGAATTTCACCTTTCGTACACTCACACATTCTTCTAATTTCTAGCCCAGAATTTTCTGCCTAATATTAACACTAACACATTGGTTTTATACATAACATTTTCCGTGTCACTCGCGTCTTCTTCGCTTCAACATTTGAAGATCATTCCTCACGAACATGTAAAAGTGTTGGTATCACTATATTCTGCTATATTCTGCTATATTCCTCTTATTTGCTTCTATAGAAAAATTTCTTTCCGCAGACACCTCAATACTCCAATTGCCATTTTTATCCTATTTGCCGACATATGTTCTCCAAATATTTATAGATATTAAACAACTGGTAACACCTTAAGGCCAATGCCTTAATAAAGAACCACAGTCAAACCTGGCAAACCTGAGAATAGTGTTCCGGTACCTCAGTAAGGAATCGTTCAAGACTTTATACACTGTACGTTAGGCATATACTGGAGTACGCAGCACCTGTCTGAAACCCACACCTGGTCAAACACGTCAAGAAATTAGAGAAAGTGCAAAGGTTTGCAGCAAGGCTAGTTCCAGAGCTAAAGGGAATGTTCTATGAAGAAAGGTTAGGGGAAATCGGTCTGACGACACTGGAGGACAGGAGGGTCAGGGGAGACATGATAACGACATACAAAATACTGCGTGGCATAGACAATGTGGACAGAGACAGGATGTTCCAGAGATGGGACACAGAAACAAGGGGTCACAATTGGAAGCTAAAGACTCAGATGAGTCAAAGGGATGTTAGGAAATATTTCTTCAGCCAGAGTTGTTAGGAAGTGGAATAGTCTGGCAAGTGATGTAGTGGAGGCAGGAACCATACATAGTTTTAAGACGAGGTATGATAAAGCTCATGGAGCAGGGAGAGGGAGGACCCAGTAGCGATCAGTGAAGAGGCGGGGCCAGGAGCTGAGTCTCGACCCCTGCAACCACAATTAGGTGAGTACAGTGACATTCAGGTGCTATAAAATTCAGAGGTGAGTAACAGCCTGTGTGACCACAGATGTTGCTCACCCTTAAATAATTCCTTATACTCAAGAGACATGAACTGATTGCTTCTTAAATGTAATTAACCTTAAATAATTCCTTATACTCAAGAGACATGAACTGATTGCTTCTTAAATGTAATTAACCTTAAATAATTCCTTATACTCAAGAGACATGAACTGATTGCTTCTTAAATGTAATTAACCTTAAATAATTCCTTATACTCAAGAGACATGAACTGATTGCTTCTTAAATGTAATTAACCTTAAATAATTCCTTATACTCAAGAGACATGAACTGATTGCTTCTTAAATGTAATTAACCTTAAATAATTCCTTATACTCAAGAGACATGAACTGATTGCTTCTTAAATGTAATTAACCTTAAATAATTCCTTATACTCAAGAGACATGAACTGATTGCTTCTTAAATGTAATTAACCTTAAATAATTGCTTATACTCAAGAGACATGAATTGATTGCTTCTTAAATGTAATTAACATGCGGTATATATGTTTTCTTGCCCCGACACAGATACATACTACACATCTCTGCCGCGTGTGAGTACGAGGGGTGTAATGGTTTATTCTAAACATACTATATAATGATGATACTCTACCTCACTAATTAACAGTTTTCCTCGTATAAAGCATGCAGTGGTTGTTTCAATGTCACAGTATCGTATCTTCTCCTGGGAGTTTTCTGACACCTTCATGCACGTACAGATCTCTGAGGAATACATACCCATTGGTCTAGTCTCTAACAGGAAGGACTGTGGACATGACAAGGAAAGATAAGCAAGAAGAGCCTAAGGAATGAAGGTGATTAGATATAAAGGAAGGATTATGGAAGCAGGAAATATTACGTTATGTGAAAATAAAAACATTTCTTGACAACTCATACTCAGTGCTCTGAGTTCTGGGCACTTTGGCCATATTGCTAACACTAAATGTTGGCAGAAGACCAACAATATTAGTAAGTGGGAATGAATGAGTAACAGAATGAATCTGAATGAGAATCTGAATGAGAGGGGATAGGAGAATGGTAAAAGATTAGGTAAAGTGAAATGCTTTACGTTATGACAAGGAGAAATTAATGAATGACGTTATATCGTTGTGTTGATAATAATACGTAGGTCATGGCGTGTAAAAGTTCCTTTAGCCAAAGGCAACGGTGTGTTTATGTGATAACTTGTATAGTTATTTGCCTCTGTTTGGCTGACCGAGTGGATCACTTATGTAGCAAAATACTACAAAGGTTAAGTTACTAAAGTGCTGGAAAGGTCCTGCAAAGGTACAACAATAGATTAGTTATGCTTAAATTATTTCGACTGGCCGGAGATTTCTGTCATTAATACAGTCCCAGAGAGTTCTTTACTGGAATTAGACAACGAATATAGTCACTAATGTGCACATTCTTTCCCCGAGAAAATAATTTGAAGGACCTGGGAGTGATAATGCCAGAGGATCTCACCTTCAAAGACCACAACAATGTATCTACCGCATCTGCTAGAAAAATGATAGGATGGATAATGAGAACCTTCAAAACTAGGGATGCTAAGCCCATGATGATTCTCTTCAAATTGCTTATTCTCTCTAGGCTGGAATAAAGCTATATACTAACTGCCCTCTTCAAGGCAGGCGAAATTGCTGACCTGGAGAGTGTACAAAGAACTTTCACGGACACACAAGTACGATAAAGCACCTAAATTATTGGGAACGGTTGATGGCCCTTCATTTATATTCCCTGGAATGTAGTTGAGAGAGATGCATGATAATATACACTTGGAAATCATAGAGGTATTAGTATCAAACTTGCACACGAAAATCACTCCCTACGAAAGCAAAAGTCTCGGCAGGAGATGCAACATCCCCTCAATGAAAGGCAGGGGCGCCACGAGCACATTGAGAGACAACACGATAAGTGTCAGGGGCCCAAGACTGTTCAACTGCCTCCCAGCATACATAAGGGAGTTTACCAATAGACCCCTGGCTGTTTTCAAGACGGCATTTGACAGGCACCTAAAGTCATTACCTGACAAGTCTGGCTGTGGTTCGTACATCGGGTTGCGTGCGGCCAGCAGTAACAGCCTGGTTGATCAGACCCTGATCCACCACGATGCCTGGTCTCAGACCATGCCGCGGGGGCGTTGACTCCCGGAACCCTCACCAGGTATTCTCCAAGTAATAAGTCGATTTAGCCTCACCTCTAGTGGGACCCGGAATTCTTCCCTAAATCGGACAAATCATTCAAATTTTTTTGCCTTGTACTGAAATGGATCTAACTCATAATTTACCTCTTTCTTTCCAGGCTCAAAAAAGGTCCAGCCTACCACTTGGACCTCTTAGTGGTAGCATTAATGAATGGTTTCCTCTCCATCTTCGCCTTACCATGGATGCATGCATGTCTACCACACTCACCTCTGCATGTCCGGTCTCTAGCTGATGTTGAAGAGAGGGTCGAGCAGGGACACGTCTATGAAATGTACGGAGAATATCTGAAATTATAAACCTAAAATAAATAGGAATATATGTTAATTTCAGAGTAGGAATATATGTCATGTAGCCAGTTTGAAAGATTCAGTGTCGTAGTCTCCCTGTGCCATCTATCTTACACCCGCTCTTACTGCCATCTATCTTACACCCGCTCTTACTGCCATCTATCTTACACCCGCTCTTACTGCCATCTATCTTACACCCGCTCTTACTGCCATCTATCTTACACCCGCTCTTACTGCCATCTATCTTACACCTGCTCTTACTGCCATCTATCTTACACCCGCTCTTACTGCCATCTATCTTACACCCGCTCTTACTGCCATCTATCTTACACCCGCTTTTACTGCCATCTATCTTACACCTGCTCTTACTGCCATCTATCTTACACCCGCTCTTACTGCCATCTATCTTACACCTGCTCTTACTGCCATCTATCTTACACCCGCTCTTACTGCCATCTATCTTACACCCGCTCTTACTGCCATCTATCTTACACCCGCTCTTACTGCCATCTATCTTACACCCGCTCTTACTGCCATCTATCTTACACCCGCTCTTACTGCCATCTATCTTACACCTGCTCTTACTGCCATCTATCTTACACCCGCTCTTACTGCCATCTATCTTACACCCGCTCTTTCTGCCATCTATCTTACACCCACTCTTACTGCCATCTATCTTACACCCGCTCTTACTGCCATGTATCTTACACCCGCTCTTACTGCCATCTATCTTACACCTGCTCTTACTGCCATCTATCTTACACCCGCTCTTACTGCCATCTATCTTACACCCGCTCTTTCTACCATCTATCTTACACCCACTCTTACTGCCATCTATCTTACACCCACTCTTACTGCCATTTATCTTACACCCGCTCTTACTGCCATCTATCTTACACCCGCTCTTTCTGCCATCTATCTTACACCTGCTCTTACTGCCATCTATCTTACACCCGCTCTTTCTGCCATCTATCTTACACCCGCTCTTTCTGCCATCTATCTTACACCTGCTCTTACTGCCATCTATCTTACACCCGCTCTTTCTGCCATCTATCTTACACCCGCTCTTTCTGCCATCTATCTTACACCCGCTCTTTCTGCCATCTATCTTACACCTGCTCTTACTGCCATCTATCTTACACCCGCTCTTTCTGCCATCTATCTTACACCCGCTCTTACTGCCATCTATCTTACACCCGCTCTTACTGCCATCTATCTTACACCCGCTCTTACTGCCATCTATCTTACACCCGCTCTTACTGCCATCTATCTTACTCCCGCTCTTACTGCCATCTATCTTACACCCGCTCTTACTGCCATCTATCTTACACCCGCTCTTTCTGCCATCTATCTTACACCCGCTCTTACTGCCATCTATCTTACACCCGCTCTTTCTGCCATCTATCTTACACCCGCTCTTACTGCCATCTATCTTACATCTGAGCTTAGTGCCATCTATCTTACACCCGCTCTTACTGCCATCTATCTTACACCCGCTCTTACTGCCATCTATCTTGCATCTGATCTTAGTGCCATCTATCTTACACCCGCTCTTACTGCCATTTATCTTACACCCGCTCTTACTGCCATCTATCTTACACCCGCTCTTACTGCCATCTATCTTACACCCGCTCTTACTGCCATCTATCTTACACCCGCTCTTACTACCATCTATCTTACACCCGCTCTTACTGCCATCTATCTTACACCCGCTCTTACTACCATCTATCTTACACCCGCTCTTACTGCCATCTATCTTACATCTGATCTTAGTGCCATCTATCTTACACCCGCTCTTACTGCCATCTATCTTACACCCGCTCTTACTGCCATCTATCTTACATCTGATCTTAGTGCCATCTATCTTACACCCGCTCTTACTGCCATTTATCTTACACCCGCTCTTACTGCCATCTATCTTACACCCGCTCTTACTACCATCTATCTTACACCCGCTCTTACTGCCATCTATCTTACACCCGCTCTTACTGCCATCTATCTTACACCCGCTCTTACTGCCATCTATCTTACATCTGATCTTAGTGCCATCTATCTTACACCCGCTCTTACTGCCATTTATCTTACACCCGCTCTTACTGCCATCTATCTTACACCCGCTCTTACTGCCATCTATCTTACACCTGCTCTTACTGCCATCTATCTTACACCCGCTCTTACTGCCATCTATCTTACACCTGCTCTTACTGCCATCTATCTTACACCTGCTCTTACTGCCATCTATCTTACACCCGCTCTTACTGCCATCTATCTTACACCCGCTCTTACTGCCATCTATCTTACACCCGCTCTTACTGCCATCTATCTTACACCCGCTCTTACTGCCATCTATCTTACACCCGCTCTTACTGCCATCTATCTTACATCTGATCTTAGTGCCATCTATCTTACACCCGCTCTTACTACCATCTATCTTACACCCGCTCTTACTGCCATCTATCTTACACCCGCTCTTACTGCCATCTATCTTACACCCGCTCTTACTGCCATCTATCTTACACCTGCTCTTACTACCATCTATCTTACACCCGCTCTTACTGCCATTTATCTTACACCCGCTCTTACTGCCATCTATCTTACACCCGCTCTTACTACCATCTATCTTACACCCGCTCTTACTGCCATCTATCTTACACCCGCTCTTACTACCATCTATCTTACACCCGCTCTTACTGCCATTTATCTTACACCCGCTCTTACTACCATCTATCTTACACCCGCTCTTACTGCCATCTATCTTACACCCGCTCTTACTACCATCTATCTTACACCCGCTCTTACTGCCATTTATCTTACACCCGCTCTTACTGCCATCTATCTTACACCCGCTCTCACTGCCATCTATCTTACATCTGATCTTAGTGCCACCACCTGTCTTACGGTTGAACAGCACCACCTGTCATAATGTTATCCGTCTTACAGTTAGGTTCCATTATATTCCTCTCAACAATGGTCCTGCCTGGTGAAACTTTCTCCGTCTTTTAAAAATCAAATGGATGGTTTAAATCTCTCACATGAATAAACAGAGCATTAGACTTTTGTCCATTTCTAATGCTATACAGTGGACCCCCGGTTAACGATATTTTTTCACTCCAGAAGTATGTTCAGGTGCCAGTACTGACCGAATTTGTTCCCATAAGGAATATTGTGAAGTAGATTAGTCCATTTCAGACCCCCAAACATACACGTACAAACGCACTTACATAAATACACTTACATAATTGGTCGCATTCGGAGGTGATCGTTATGCGGGGCTCCACTGTATTTATGTTGTTGTAACCATAGTTCAAGACTTTTCCCAACTTGACCGTAATAAAAGTCTTGAACTAATATTACAATAACACTGGACAAGAGTCTAATGGTCTGTTTATTCATGTGAGACATTTTAACCATCCAACTGTTTTTTAAAAGGCCGAAAAAGTTGCATCAAGCATTTCTATGGTTGAGAGAAATATAATAGAATTAAGCTTCATAAAAAATAGTTTGAAATTTAAGATGAATATTGTTTTAGGGTTATACAAATTAGATTCATTTATAATTAATAAAATTTGGGAAGAGTTTATGATATATTCGGCATGTTAAAAATCTTATAGCTTGGGTAGAATATAAACTATGTCCGACAGGTCCTTGACCACCTCACCCGCATCATTATGACAGGTTCAGGTGTTGTATTTTGACCGTGAAGCGTAATCTCGTCCTTATATGCCTTTTGTTAACCTTTTATTTTTAGTTCCTTGATAATATAAGAAATCACGAAAGTGCTTGGAAGTTAACTGTTCGTTTTTACAGTGGTTGTTCTGCATAATGTGATATTACCTGTTTACTGTGATCTTACCACACACACACACACACACACACACACACACACACACACACACACACACACGCATATATATATATATATATATATATATATATATATATATATATATATATATATATATATATATATATATATATATATATATATGTCGTGCCGAATATGTAAAACTGGTCAATTAGCAAGAACTCATTTAAAATTAAGTCCTTTCTAGAATTTTCTCTTATACGTTTAAAGATATATTTTTTTCATTAATGATAATGTAAAAAATTTAAATTTTGCACCATAAGAATCTTAGAAAACTTACCTAAGCTTATTATAACAAGAACAATTTATTTTAGCCTAACCTAATTAAATATATTTTAGATTTGTTTACAATAATTTAATACTAAACAAGCACAGTGAAATATATTTTTTCGTTAGGTTCAGAATGATTTTGGCGAAGCTATTGCATACACAAATTTTCATTTGTCCTATATGGCAAGATGAACGTTGCTATTTAAGCCAAGATCGCAAGTTCTGCCTGTTCGGCACGACATACGTGTATGTACGTATATATATATATATATATATATATATATATATATATATATATATATATATATTATATATATATATATATATATAAATATATATATATGTCGTGCCGAATATGTAAAACTGGTCAATTAGCAAGAACTCATTTAAAATTAAATCCTTTCTAAAATTTTCTCTTATACGCTTAAAGATATATTTTTTTCATTAATGTTAATGTAAAAAATTTTAATTTTGCACCAAAAGATTCTTAGAAAACTTACCTAACCTTATTATAACAAGAGCAATTTATTTTAGCCTAACCCAACTAAATATAGTTTAGATTTGTTCACAGTAATTTAATACTAAACAAACACAGTGAAATATATTTTTTTCGTTAGGTTCAGAATGATTTTGGTAAAGTTATTGCATACACAAATTTTCACTTGACCTATATGGCAAGATGAGCGTTGCTATTTAAGCAAAGATCGCAAGTTCTGCCTATTCGGCACGACATATATATATATATATATATATATATATATATATATATATATATATATATATATATATATATATATATATATATATATATATATATAATAATATATAATAATATATAATATATAATATATATATATAATAATATATAATATGCTTGCTGCATACTTGGCTCACGTCCAGCCTCGGAGGAGCTGGAGGAAATTCATCATCTTTGATACATTGTGCCATTGTATTCATGTTTATGTTTTTTTCTGTAAATGTATTTTGTTTATTAATAAATGTTCACATAGAATAATAAACATATAGGGGGTGGTAGGAGAAGAAAATATTCAAACAGCTCCGGGGAGAACCTTGAGTTTTCTCTGAGGTACGTTTATTGTCTTCTCTGAGGATGAGGGTCCCCATTCCAGCCATAGAGGTGGTACTTCCCTATATATTTATTTGAATTGATAATAAAAAATATATATATATATATATATATATATATATATATATATATATATATATACAGTGTGTGTGTTTGTGTGTATATATACAGCAATATGTTTAATAAAACTGCAACCTGTTATGAAATAATATATACATAAAATACTTGTCATTAACCCTATGTTTAATAAATCAGTCAGCACCTGTATTTGAATTTTAGTAATTTATCAGAGGTTTAACACAAGCAACCCGCACATAGGAGAAAGAAACTTACGATGACGTTTTGTTTCGGTCTGACTTGGACCATTTACAAAGTCACTTTGTAAATGGTTCAAGTCGGACTGAAACCTGGTAGCAAACTTCTCCTTCCTGTACGCGGGTTGTTTGTGTTGTTCCAGCCACGGTATTGTGTCTTTTAGCTCTTTATCACAACTTACTGTAATTTTTAACAGAATCGTGAAGGTGCGGGAGACTCGCTTGACTGGACTCTTCTCCAATATCCTCATCGGGTTATCCATCTTCTTGTTACCTTATCCTCTGGCCTATATTCCAACAGCAGTGCTTGATGGCCTCTTCCTTTATATGGCTGTTACTGCACTTAATGGAAACCAAATGTTTGAGCGTATATCACTGCTTTTTATGGAACAGGTATGATCAGTCCTAACATTAGCCTTAAGGTTTTTATTTATTTGTTTTTTTATTCACTAGATATGCACTAGCGTTAAGGCAGACTGCTTATAGCAAATTATTAAATTTATGGAAGATGCAAAACCTGTGAAGTCATTTAGCATTATGCTACAGGTGGAAGGAATGGTAGAAGGCTTAGATAATGAGAGAAAATGGAAAGTGGGTAAAGGAGGGAAGAGAATTAGTTAATGTAGGGAATCATTATCATTTAGGAGAGTGTTGAGGAGTGCAAGTGACCTATCATGGGAACATGTGCATAATCTGACCCAGCTGCTGTACCTGGTCTTTTTAACAATGATGATTATAATAATATTTATTTCTATTAAGTTACATAATAAAATTAATGCAGGAAGAGTCGACATTTTTGTCATACTTTATAGCAGCCATTGATTAAAAATGCTTTCAAATGAGCTGATGTAGGTAACAGCTATTAGCTTGCCAATAAAGTTAGGAATCCTTAACCTGTAATATAGCTGTCAATAAAGCTAGGGATCCTTAACCTTGTCAAACCCTGTGTAAAAAAAAAAAAAAAAAAAAAAAAAAAAAAACAAAAAAAAAAAAAAAAAAAGAGCATTTGGGGCCGATTTAAAATTAAGTTAAAACCACAAATATTTTTTGTATTAAGTTGGTTTACTTGAATTCTAAAAGTTTACAATCACTGATATTAACTCCAACAATCTGGATTATTTTTATCAGGACAGTTTGTTATAATGTTTGTAGTAGTTGTGACGTACAGACATAAACTGCTGATAGTGACAATAACAATATGAATATTGTTATGACTTACATAAACAAGGATGATATTGATAAATTGTGTTTTAACATAGTAATTACTTTATTCAGAATTTAGGTCAGGGGAAGGTGATTTTTTTAATATGAAGCAGGTGGCAGATTGGGAACATTTTACGTTTCCTGGAAGAGAATTTTCAAATTTTAGGGACCTTGATTCGCATGGAGTTCCTAAATAGGTTGATAGGTTAGAAAGGTTGACACTAGTAATGAATGTTCAAGGATTGTGAAAGGTATACTTGGATAAGTGCATCATTATCAATATAGACTAATGCATCAGGTAAATATTTTAAGTGTAAAGTTGAACTGAATTCAGTGATTGTCCAGTATTTTCATAATTAGTTTATAATCCTGTACATAAAATAAAATCAAAGCACACTATAAATACAGTATTCAAAATATTAAAATTTTCTTTAAAAAATTAATTATAATAATAAGAAATGGGTTGGAGGGATGATAAAATTGTACGAAATTTCCTTGACTTACGTAACTAATCAATTACTTTATATAAAATGAAAGACACAGTTTAAATCCTTTACTACCGACGTTTTGTCTGTTTCAGGCAGCATATCCACCTAATCACTACATCAGACGAGTCCCTCAGCGCAAAATCCATAAGTTCACAGGACTACAAGTTGTTCAGTTGCTAGTAATGTGTTCCCTAGGGTTTGCTCCTTGGCCATATCTCAAGATGATGTTTCCAGTTGCCCTCCTCCTCCTCCTACCTATCAGGTGACTGTAAATATATACTTTCGTTAATATATATTCATATTTTAACACTTATATTTAACAGCAGTAGGATGGTGGACAGCAACCACCCAGGGAGGTACTACCGTCGTGTGGTAGTGGGTTGGTGGACAGCAACTACCCAGGGAGATACTACAGTCGTGTGGTAGTGGGTTGGTAGACAACAACCACCCAGGGAGGTACTACCGTCGTGTGGTAGTGGGTTGGTAGACAGCAACCACCCAGGGAGGTACTACCGTCGTGTGGTAGTAGGTTGGTAGACAGCAACCACCCAGGGAGGTACTACCGTCGTGTGGTAGTAGGTTGGTAGACAGCAACCACCCAGGGAGGTACTACCGTCGTGTGGTAGTAGGTTGGTAGACAGCAACCACCCAGGGAGGTACTACCGTCGTGTGGTAGTAGGTTGGTGGACAGCAACCACCCAGGGAGGTACTACCGTCGTGTGGTAGTAGGTTGGTAGACAGCAACCACCCAGGGGGGTACTTCTGTCTGCCAAATGAGTGTAAGACAGGAACCTGTATTTGTTTTACATGATGGTAGGAGTGCTGATGTCTTTTTTCTGTCTCATAGAAACACAAGATAACAGATATATCTTATTCATTTACTTACAGTGTATGCATTTATGTATACACACTCACCTAAGTTTTCCTTGCTTTTTCTTAATAGTTCTTGTTCTTATCATTTACCTTCCATATCTGTAAGGAAGTGGAATAAAAAATTTTCCTTCATAAGTCATGCGTGTTGCAAGAGTCAACTAAAATGCCGGGAGCAGTGGGTTAGTAACCTTTTTCCCGTACAGCTTACTAAAAAGAAAAAGAAATTTTCTATATAGAATGTTTGAATGTGCGTGGATGTAGTGTGGATGATAAGAAAGAGAAGATTGTGGATGTTATGAATGAAAAGAGGCTGGATGTCCTGGCTCTAAGTGAAACAAAGCTAAAAGGGGTAGAAGAGCTTCAGCGGGGAGAAATAAATGGGATTAGGTCAGGGTTTTTTAATAGAGTTAGAGCTAAGGAAGGAGTAGAATAAAATAAAGGATCACTTATGGCAGGAACAGAAGGAATATAAATGTATAAATTCGAGGATTATGTTGAGTAAAATAAGGGTCGGATGTGTAAAGTGGGTGACAGAGAAGACTGAAGTGTAAAAGAGAGAGAGAGAGAGAGAGAGAGAGAGAGAGAGAAAGAGAGATTAAGGAGATGTTGAGTGTATAGGGAGTTTTGAACCAAGTGAGAGAGTGCTTGTGGTGGAGGGCCTAAATGCTAAAGTGGGTAAAATTGTTATGGAGGGAGTAGTAGGTAGGTTTGGGGTGCCAGGGGTAAATGAAGATGGGGAGCCTTTAATTGAGCTATGTGTAAAAAGAGGTTTGGTAATAAGTAATACATATTTTATGAAAAGAGGATAAACAAGTATACAAGATTTGATATAACACGTAATGAAAGTAGTTTGTTACATTATGTATTGGTGGATGAAAGGTTGATGGGTAGACTTCAGGATGTACATGTTTATAGAGGGGCAACAAATATATCGGATCATTATTTAGTTGTAGCTACAGTTAGATTAAGAGATAGATGGGACAAAAGGAAAAATGGCAACAATAAGTAAGAGAAAGGTGAAAACTTTACAATGGAGGAGGAAGTTAGGTGAAATATAAGCAACTACTGGGAGGACGATGGGCTAATGAGAGTATAGTAAGTGTGGGGGTTGAAGAGGGCCGGGATAGTTTTAAAAAGGTATTTTTAGAATGCGAGCCAGAAGTTTGTGGCTATAGGAGGGTGGGTACAGGAGGAGTGACTGCTGGAATGATGAGATAAAGGGTGTGATAAGAGAGAAAAACGTTGCCCATGAGAGATTTCTACAAAGCAGAAGTGATACAAGAAGGGTGGAGTATATGAAGAGTAAAACAGAGGTGAAGACAGTGGTGAGGGAATGCAAAAAGGAAGGCAAATGACAGGAGGTACTATCAACAAATTTTACTGATAATAAGAAAAAAATTGGATTGAGGTAAATAGGTTAAGAAAGCCTAAGGAATGAATGAATTTGATAGTTAACAACAGAATATGGAGTTAGTAGATGGGGCGTTGGAGGTATTGGGAAGATGGTGGGAATATTTTGAGGAACTGTTAAATGTTGATGAAGAGGAGGAGGCAGTAATTTCATGCATTGGTCAGGGAGGTATAACATCTTTTAGGAGTGAAGAAGAGCCGGATGTGAATGTGGGGGAGGTGCATAAGGCATTAGGTAGAATGAAAAAGGGTAAAGCAGGATGGAACTGATGGGATCATGACAGATGTGTTACAAGCAGAGGGGGGATATTATTTTGGAGTGGTTGGTACTTTTGTTTACTTGGAGTTTACCTGGAGAGGGCTTCGGGGGTCAACGCCCCCGCGGCCCGGTCTGAAACCAGACCTCATGGTGGATCAGGGTCTGATCAACCACGCTGCTACTGCTGACCGCACGCAAGCTGATGTACGAACCACAGCCCGGTTGGTCAGGTATTGACTTTAGGTGCCTGTCCAGTGCCTTCTTGAAGACAGCTAGGGGTCTATTGGTAATCTCCCTTATCTATGCTGTGAGGTAATTGAACAGTCTTGGGCCCTGGACACCTATTGTATTGTCTTTCGGTGTACCCGTGGCTCCCCTGCTTTTCATCGGGGGAATGTTGCATCTCCTGCCGAGTCTTTTGCTTTCATAGGGAGTGATTTTCGTGTGCAGGTTTGGTACCAATCCCTCCAGGACCTTTCAAGTGTATATTATCATGTATCTCTCTCGCCTGCATTCGAGGGAATACAGATCAAGGACCTTCAACCATTCCAAATAGTTTAGGTGCCTTATTGTACTTATGTGTGCCTTGAAAGTTCTTTGTACACTCTCCAGGTCTGCAATGCCTCCAGCCTTGAAGGGGGCCTTAGTGTATAGCAGTATTCCAGCCTAGAGAGCACAAGTGATTTGAAGAGAATCATCATGGGCTTGGCATCCCTAGTTTTGAAGGTTCTCATTATCCATCCTATCATTTTCCTAGCGGATGAGGTCGATACTTTGTTGTGGTCTTTGAAGGCGAGAACCTCTCACATTAACACTCCCAGGTCCTTCACATTACTTTTCTGCTCTATTGTATGGTTAGAATTTGTTGTATACCCTGCCACATTTTTAATTTCTTCAAGTTTCCCATGTCTGAGTAGTTGAAATTTCTCCTCGTTGAACTTCATATTGTTTTGAGTGGCCCATTCGAAGATTTGGTTGATGTCCGCTTGGAGTCTCGCGGTGTCTTCGATAGAGGTCACTGCAATGGTAATCCGGGTGTCATTCGCAAAGGAAGACACGGAGCTATGGCTTACATCTCTGTCTATGTCAGAAATGAGAATGAGGAATAGAATGGGAACGAGTACTGTGCCTTGTGGAACAGAGCTTTTTACCGTGGCTGCCTGGGACTTTACTCTGTTTACTGTTACTCTTTGTGTTCTATTTGTCAAGAAGTTGTAGATCCATCTACCAACTTTTCCCGTTATTCCTTTATCACGAATTTTGTGTGCTATTAGACCATGGTCACACTTGTTGAAAGCTTTTGCAAAGTCTGTGTATACTACATCTGTATTTTGTTTATCCTCTGCAGCATCCAGGACCTTGTCATAGTGGTCCAGTAGCTGGGACAGGCAGGACCGACCTACTCTAAACCCGTGTTGCACTGGGTTGTGTAATTGATGGGTATCTAGGTGGTTGGCGATCTTGCTTCTTAGAACCCTCTCAAAGATTTTTATATGGGATGTTAGTGCTATCGGTCTGTAGTTCTTTGCAATTGCTTTACTGCCACCTTTGTGGAGTAGGGCTATGTCTGTTGTTTTTAGTGTGTGTGGGATGACCCCTGTGTCCATGCTCCCTCTCCATAAAATGCTGAAGGCACGCGATAGGGGCTTCTTGCAATTCTTGATGAACACGGAGTTCCACGAGTCTGGGCCTGGGGCAGAGTGCATGGGCATGTCATTAATTGCCTCTTCGTCATTGTTAGTGAAGATGAGGTCCAGCGCATTTTCTAGTCTTATAGGCTCTACTATTTGCTGATTCAATGAATGTGTGGAAGAGGAGAAGGTACCAAGGGATTGGCAGAGACGGATAGAGGGATGGGTGGCAAAAGAGACTTTAAAATTATAGGGAAATAAGTTTACTGAGTATACCAAATAAGGTGAATGGTAGGGTTATTACTGATAGAATTAGAGGTAAAACAGAGAGCTGGATTGCAGATGAACATGGAGGCTTTAGAAAGGGTAGGGGATGTGTAGATCAAGTGTTTACTTTGAAGCATTTAAATGAACAACATTTAGATAAAGGTAGGGGAGTTTTCATTGCATTTACGGGTTTATGATGGAGAAGATAGGAGAGCAATGTGGCAGATGTTGCAAATGTATGGAAGAGGTAGTAAGTTACTAAATGCTGTAAAGAGATTTTATGAGGATAGTGAGGCTCAGGTTAGGGTGTGTAAGAGAGAGGAAGACTACTTTTCAGTAAAAGTAGGCCTTAGACAGGGATGTATAATGTCACCATGCATAGTGTGGTGTAAATATTATGCAGAAAATTCGTAGTGTGGAAATTAGGAGGAAGTGTGGAGTTACTAAAAGTATTGTTCAGAGGGCTGAAATAGGGTGTATAAATCTATAGTGGAAGGGAGGAAGGGTAGGAGTCGTCCTATGAAAGCATGGAGAGATGGATAAAAGAGGTTTTGTGTGCAAGGGGCCTTGACATGCAGCAGGCATGTATGAATGTGTTATTTAAGAGTGAATGGAAACGAATGGTTTTTGGGACCTGACGAGCTGTTGGAGTGAGCAGGGAAATATTTTTTGAAGGGATTCAGGAAACCGGTTAGCCGGACTTAAGTCCCGGATGTGGGAAGTACAATGCCTCCACTTTAAAGGAGGGTTTTGGGATATTGGCTGTTTGGAGTGACATCTAAATTGTCACATCGGGGCACCTCTACAAAGACTGATTTTGTGTGAATGATGGTGAAAGTGTTTCTTTCTTTTTTGGGTCACATTGCCTCGATGGAAGACGGCCGACGTGTTGAAAAAAAAAGTCTAAAAGTTATCTTACCTCGGATTTTTTCAAAGCCCAGCCGTATCTAAGACAACTCCCACCCTGGAGGTGCGACCCACTATATCGACTAACACCTAGGTGCCTGCCTAATGTTAGGTGAACAGGAGCTGCAGGTGAAGTGAAACTTATCCTCATGTCTCAGCTTAGAAATCAATCTTGGGCGTTTTCTAACCCCTCACCCCCCCCCCCCCTCAAACTATAGATCATAGCACATGCTGCCTTAATTGAAGTTTTTCCTAATTTCAGTGTTCTATAAACTAGTGGGGGACTCTTAGGACTGTTTTTTGTCATTTCTAACTGCTGCACCTACCACAGCAGTCACCACAGCAGTGTTTAAAAACCAAATTAACTCACTTTATCCATCCATATGAGAGAGGAATACTATTTCTTTCTGGCGGTAGTGGTAGTTACTCCAAAGGTTACATTGGACTGACTAGTAAATGCTTTCTGACACCGGATGTAAAAATGAGTAGCCTTGCCGTAGTTGGGAGTCTAGTGCAGACATAAAAAAACTTGAGGGTTGCTTCACAGCTCTGCTGTAATTGATGATACATTTTGTTTATCTTTGCTCGATGTCTTGTTTTATTAAGAAAATGTATATAACTATGTAATATTCTCTATTCCTTAATAAAATATATGATTGTATGGTCTGTTAAAGTTATTTTGAAAAATTAGACACATGTTACACATATGTTTAATTCTTCATATTGTCAGTATTTTATACCATCCATATATAAGGTTATTTTCGCTATTTGGAACTTGAACTGGTGTGAACATTAATGGTTTTAGATTATCTACTATAAATGCAAAAGCTCACTGATCCAATAATTGTTTCTACATTTTGCATGATTTTAAATGTTCACTTGTAATAAACTTTACTTAGTGAATTGTTACACAAACTGATCATGGTATACTTTATGTAAAGTGATTAATCAGTGTTGGCCATTCAGTACAAGGAGTGGAAGAGGCTCGATCCTCGGTTTGCTAAGTGCAACACATACAAACACACACACACACACACACACACACACACACACACACACACACACACACACACACACACACACACACACACACACACACACTATTCAACTGCATTTTCATGTGTAAAAATCTATAACAATTTTTATTAACAATGGTTTGATATTTACAGGCACAAGTTAGTTCCATTGGTGATCGAAGACAAGTACCTAGCAGCACTGGATGGTGAGCACCAGTAATACGACCATCCTCAGCTCATGTCTAAGTTCGTGTAATCACAGTGAAGTTCTGTGAGTTAGGAGAACTTCACATGGTTATTAAGTTTGTGCGACCACCATCAACTTCACACAGCCTGAGCAACCTCATGTGACCTTCATCTGTAAATGACCTCACCAGCAGCAAATATGACCCAAATGTTAAGGCATCTGACACCAATGCGATCACATGTTCTACACATACAATCATTATATGGTTAGCCAACCTCATAGTCAGTGAGTGTAGCTCACTATTGCATAATCAGTTTGTATGCAATGCATAGCCTGTTTTAGTAGCTAATAAGTTTTATGAAAAATTTCATGTGGGATGACTAGATATTAATAGGGAATATATATTCATTATATTATAATATATTACAGTGTGTGTATTTTATAGCATATATATATATATATATATATATATATATATATATATATATATATATATATATATATATATATATATATATATATATATATATATATATATATATATATATATATATATATATATATATATATATATATGTATACTATCTCTTAGTAAACATCAGGATTCGAAACTGCACACTCTGCTACAGTGCATGCAGTGCATTATCTACACAGCTGTGTGGATAAAATACTGCATACACTAATGGGGAGTGTGGAGGTTAAAATCCTAGTGGGGACTAAGAGATAATGTTTGTAAATAATCTCGCCCGGTTGCGACTTGTTAATTATATATATAGATATATATATATAGATATATATATATATATATATATATAGATATATATATATATATATATATACAATTATGTCGTGCCTAATAAGCCGAACTTGCCAAATAGGCTGGACTCTATTAAAAATTAAACTTTTCTTAAAAATTCTTTTACAGAATATAAGATAATATTTTCCACTGACAGTGATATATAGATTCATTTTTTTTATCAAACCTAACTTAGAAACCTAATCTAACCTAACTTAACCTAACCTAAGCTAACCTAACCTTACCTAACCTAACTTAACCTAGCATAATTTATTTTAGAAAAATTCTTTAATGCAGCACATATGTCAGTTTCAATTGATTTTATACTCAATCTCTCTCTCTCTCTCTCTCTCTCTCTCTCTCTCTCTGTATATATATATATATATCTATATATATTGATGTTTAGACTGATTTCCGCTTCTTTATAGCAAAAACTAAAACTGAACTCTGCCGAATTATCAATATGGAAATTTGTTTTACCCATAAATCAGTGAAAATCAATCTGAACACAACTAAAAATATATGTATCATTGATTTTAAGCAATATTAAATAAATTTAAACTGATCTGTACTAAGCAGAATTTAGCTAAAAAGAAAAGCTAGTTTAAGTTAGGTTAGTTAAGGTTTCCTTGTTAGGTTTAGTTCAAAAATAAAACTTTTTATATCATTCTCAATAAAAAATATTTCTATCATTCTATATATATTTTTTTTCTTTTGAAAAGTCTTATTTTTAAGGAATTTCGGCCTTTTCGGCAAGTTTGGCTTATTATTATTATTATTATTATTATTATTATTATTGTTATTATTATTACTATATATATATATATATATATATATATATATATATATATATATATATATATATATATATATATATATATATTATATATATATATATATATATATATATATATATATATATATATATATATATATATATATATATATATATATATATATATATATATATATATATATATATATATATATATATATATATATATATGGAAAATGCATACAAGAAAATGACTACTTATGGGAAATAAATTTAATTTCTCTATGTAAGTGAAGTTGCTGCCGGTATTATTCACACCCCTGAGCAATGAGACTTCTCACCTCCAGGGAGGTACATACTTCCCAGGTTGAGAGACACTCGTCTACACTCCATGCTCATGTAAGCCCTGGCATGTTTCCCTGCTCCACGCGTTACCTTACTGTATACTTGTGCTGACTCCAGCTGGGGCTTGTGCAACTTTCCCAGTTCACCTGTTGAACAGCAGAAGGCCTCCCATTGTACCTGACGGAAAAAAAAATGTCTTTCATTCACCAAAACGTAGGTTTCTGCTTTGAAACTATGAGTGCCCCACATTAGAATTGTACCAACATCCCCAGCATATAAAAGACATATTTTGAGGACGGTGGAAATTAGTATGCACGAACGTGGAAAAAGAACCTGGAAAGAATGGTGCCGGAAATGGTAAAAAAGATCTCAGTTCTCTGGCAAAGGCTTCCTACAGTGTCAAGAAGAATCACTCATTGCATACTTGCAAACACGGGTTAGGACAGTTGACAGCATACATACACACACATGTGCATCAGGACATGACAGCAGACATACACACACACGTATCAGGACAGATGACAGGAGACACACACATACATCAGGACAGATAACAGCAGACATACACATATACGCATCAAAGCAAATAACAGCAGACATACGCACACGATAGGAGACACGCATCGGGACAAATGACAGCAGACATACACATACGCATCAGAACATGACAGGAGACATACACACATGCTTCAATACAGATGACAGTAGACATATACACATAGATCAGATCAATTGACAACAGACATACACACATGCATCAGGACAGATAACAGCAGACAAACACACACGCATCAGGACAGATGGCAGCAGACATACACGCATCAGGACAGACGGCAGCAGACTTTCACACACGCATCAGGACAGATGGCAGCAGACTTTCACACACGCTAATAAAAAACAAAAGGCGCAGTTCGCAGTCTCACTTGGATCAACAATCAATAACAGAGACAACATATCGATTTGGCCTAGAGAGACATGTCTCATCGTTCGCGGCTGATCAGCAGCGAACAAAGAAGATTTTTGCTTTTTGGTAAAAACCCAGCAGTTAACCCTGACCAAGAACCCCAGCAAGATCATGAAATTATGAGAAGCCAGAAGATATATGATCCCGCGTAGGGGCCTAGTAAGGAATGAATGAACGCTTGTGAAACAAGACATTCGTATTATGGATAGATATAGGTGCAGGAGGTGATGGAACATTCCCGCTGGAGCACAAAAATGCTTGGGAGAAACAGTGTTGACTGAAAAAAAAAATACAGATGAACGCGGAAGAGACAGCGGCCCGCGTCTGCTTGACGGGTGCCAGGATTCACAAGTGATTTCGGCCCAACTAAACACACAAAGCGCCTACAAGAAACCCAGCCCAGAGTGAGAATAGGAAAGCCTGTGGATGGCATTAACGCGTTCACACCATTCATCAGTATACGAAGTCGGAGGTCATCGCTAGCACGTAACAGCGGTATGACAACATAGAACAGACAAGTTTATCCGCGTTTTTTACAGCTGCAGATACAGTCATATGGTGTCAGCTTGGGCGTTGCCCAGAAGAAAAAACCTGCTTGCTCGATGCCGAGCTGTCAGGAGAAGACACGGGAGTGACCCACCCAGAAGCTAAGTATATTATCCAGTGAGAGGTAGATTACAATGTTATACATGGAGGACGACTGGATGGGTTGAACATGCCACAGTTGGTGCTTGTACAAACCACCAACAGAGCAACAAGCAGAATCCGGAAGCAAACGTTGGTTTACCTAAGCATCTAGACTATTGCTGGGGCTAATAAAGGTGATTTTTAGTTCATTAGATATACAGCAGGAAAACATTCCACTATGGGCCTTCCCATGGTCCCCAATGCAGAAATCTTTATGCAGAGTATATTGTATGGCAGACAACCACATGGAGATTAAATATAAAATATTGTGAACACTGTACTGTATATTTGGGCCTCACATTGAGGCTGAAAATTACAGTACAAATAATACTGTATTTTCTGTTGTATTTATTCCATGTGGGGATCTGTTTATCATACACTTGTGTTGCGTTGGAATAAATAAATAAATAAATAAATATATATATATATATATATATATATATATATATATATATATATATATATATATATATATATATATATATATATATATATATATATATATATATATATATATATATATATATATATATATATATATATATATATATATATATATATATATATATATATATATATATATATATATATATATATATATATATGTATATATATATATATATATATATATATATATATATATATATGTATATATATATATATATATATATATATATATATATATATATATATATGTATGTATATATATATATATATATAGATATGTATATATATATAGATATGTATATATATATAGATATGTATATATATATAGATATATATGTATATATATATAGATATATATGTATATATATATAGATATATATGAATATATATATATATATATATATATATATATATATATATATATATATATATATATATATATATATATATATATATATATATATATATACAGTGTACACACTCAGGATAATCCATAGAACGCAAATCTGAATAATGACGAAAAAAGCTATGTATGACCTTCAAAGAGCATGGTAACTCTGCTCATACCACAATCTCTCATGCTACACCAGGCTAAAATTTTATTAATTTTTTCTTTATTGTTTTTTATCAAATGCATTTTTTTTTGTATTTGACTGTTTGGTACGTGTGTGTTATGCTCATATTTTTTTAAGCAAAAATATATTAAGAAAAGTGGGTTTTCATGTTCTGACATGTAACTGGGAGGGAGGGAGGGGGGAAGAGTAGAGGAGAGATGGAGGGAGTGGGGGAGGGGGATGGAGGGTGGGAGGGAAGGGAAGGGTAGGGGAGAGATGGAGGGAGTGGGGGAGGGGGATGGAGGGTTGGAGGGATGGGAAGGGTAGGGGAGAGATGGAGGGAGTGGGGGAGGGTGATGGAGGGTTGGAGGGAGAGGAAGGGTAGAGGAGAGATGGAGGGAGTGGGGGAGGTGGATGGAGGGTTGGAGGGAGGGGAAGGGTAGAGGAGAGATGGAGGGAGTGGGGGAGGGGGATGGAGGGTTGGAGGGAGGGGAAGGGTAGAGGAGAGATGGAGGGAGTGGGGGAGGGGGATGGAGGGTTGGAGGGAGGGGAAGGGTAGAGGAGAGAAGGAGAGAGTGGGGGAGGGTGATGGAGGGTTGGAGGGAGGGGAAGGGTAGAGGAGAGATTGAGGGAGTGGGGGAGGGGGATGGAGGGTTGGAGGGAGGGGAAGGGTAGAGGAGAGATGGAGGGAGTGGGGGAGGGGGATGGAGGGTTGGAGGGAGGGGAAGGGTAGAGGAGAGATGGAGGGAGTGGGGGAGGGGGATGGAGGGTTGGTGGGAGGGGAAGGGTAGAGGAGAGATGGAGGGAGTGGGGGAGGGGGATGGAGGGTTGGAGGGAGGGGAAGGGTAGAGGAGAGATGGAGGGAGTGGGGGAGGGTGATGGAGGGTTGGAGGGAGGGGAAGGGTAGAGGAGAGATGGAGGGAGTTGCTGCTTAAAGGATTGTAAGAGACGTATTAACTGGTCGTGGACCCAGACATGAAGTGGAGACGTGTTTCACTCACTGGAGTGCCACTCGCTTCACTGACTGGAGTGCCACTCGCTTCACTGACTGGAGTGCCACTCGCTTCACTGACTGGAGTGCCACTCGCTTCACTGACTGGAGTGCCACTCGCTTCACTGACTGGAGTGCCACTCGCTTCACTGACTGGAGTGCCACTCGCTTCACTTACTGGAGTGCCACTGGCTTCACTCACTGGAGTGCCATTCGCTTCACTCACTGGAGTGCCACTGGCTTCATTCACTGGAGTGCTACTCGCTTCACTCACTGGAGTGCCACTGGCTTCACTCACTGGAGTGCCACTGGCTTCACTCACTGGAGTGCCACTCGCTTCACTCACTGGAGTGCCACTCGCTTCACTCACTGGAGCGCCACTCGCTTCACTCACTGGAGTGTCACTGGCTTCACTCACTGGAGTGCCACTGGCTTCACTCACTGGAGTGCCACTGGCTTCACTCACTGGAGTGCCACTGGCTTCACTCACTGGAGTGCCACTCGCTTCACTCACTGGAGTGCCACTCGCTTCACTCACTGGAGTGCCACTCGCTTCACTCACTGGAGTGCCACTCGCTTCACTCACTGGAGCGCCACTCGCTTCACTCACTGGAGTGTCGCTGGCTTCACTCACTGGAGTGCCACTGGCTTCACTCACTGGAGTGCCACTCGCTTCACTCACTGGAGTGTCGCTGGCTTCACTCACTGGAGTGCCACTGGCTTCACTCACTGGAGTGCCACTCGCTTCACTCACTGGAGTGTCGCTGGCTTCACTCACTGGAGTGCCACTGGCTTCACTCACTGGAGTGCCACTGGCTTCACTCACTGGAGTGCCACTGGCTTCACTCACTGGAGCGCCACTCGCTTCACTCACTGGAGTGTCGCTGGCTTCACTCACTGGAGTGCCACTGGCTTCACTCACTGGAGTGCCACTGGCTTCACTCACTGGAGTGCCACTGGCTTCACTCACTGGAGTGTCGCTGGCTTCACTCACTGGAGTGCCACTGGCTTCACTCACTGGAGTGCCACTGGCTTCACTCACTGGAGTGTCACTGGCTTCACTCACTGGAGTGCCACTAGCTTCACTCACTGGAGTGCCACTAGCTTCACTCACTGGAGTGCCACTCGCTTCACTCACTAGAGTGCCACTCGCTCAACTCTCACACGGTCGCCGGTAATCAACTTGACAATTATTCTAGTCTAACATAGGAAGGAATGGAAGGAGAGAATGAATAGAGACAAAGAAGGAAAAGTAAGAATGGGAGGGAGTGTAAAGAGAGAGAAGGGAAGGATGGAAGGAAGGAAAGAATGACTGAAGGAAAGAAGAAAGGAAGTAATGAATGGAGTAGAGAGAAAGGAAGAGAACAGAGAAAAAGAGAAGGAAATGGGAACCAAAGATAAAGGAAATTCATTTGAATAATCAGGAGAAAGCTCTAAACCCGTAATGGTCATGCAGCGCCTGAGGAATGGGAATAATTCAGGTTCGATCCAAGGAAGAGAGAGAATAAGTCCAGCTCCTTGAATTATAAGCCTCTCAACAGCATAAAATCCCGTCCCTTGAGGGAAGAGAAAGAGAAGGATGTGGTGAAGGCAGAGAAGGATGTGGTGGGGCAGTGGGTGTCTCTGGAACCCCACAGGACGGGGTGGGGGGGCAGAGGGTGTGCCTAGACCCCCACAAGATGGGGTGGTGGGGCAGAGGGCGCGCCTACACCCCCACACGATGGGGTGGTGGGGCAGAGGGTGTGCCTAGACCCCCACACGATGGGGTGGTGGGGCAGAGGGTGTGCCTAGACCCCCCCCAAACGATGGGGTGGTGTAGATTCTGAGTACACGTCGTTATCGTTACTTCGACGTAAGACAGAAGTTGCTCTGCTTTCAACAAGTTCCGCACTGGAAACACGTCTGAGAGTAACAAGGTTCAAATACGCTCAAAATGCCTACAAAAACCGTAGCTTCTGATACGAAAGGATGATCTCATTGACTAGATACTCGGTACGAGTTACATACAAGATCCTCTAAGCAGCAACTGCATTCCCTCTTTCAAAAGGGAGCAAGCCTGCCTATGGGCTTCTGGAATTAAGCACTTTGAAGACTAGATCAGTTGTTAATAACAAAAGGGGCTCTGTGAACTTTGGTTAACTAAACAACTGGCTATGAAATCAGAACTGGCAGAACACTTGTGTGCGATAAAGAGAAACGTAAACACCAAAAGCAACCAGAATCAGACACCAGACAAGAGTACTCATGCGTATACATGGAGAGCGTTCCTGGAGTCAACGCAGCAGCGACCAGGCAAAATAGAAGACAGCAAGTGTAGTAACTCTCATGACTCTGGAAAGTCACCATGTAATTGCCCCTATGGGTGGCTCACTCTTGAAATAAGTTTCATATATGCTGATCTGTATCTCACCTCGAATAATCTGGAGGTGTCAGTTATTTTCTGGAAAGGCCCTAATTTTCCACTTCTCAAACACCCTTTGCCAGAGTGGTGGCGCATAGGCGGGAACTCTGGCAGGTACACACAACCACAACCAGTTGTATTCCTATCACCATGGTGTCAGAACACTCCCTCACCTATACTCTAGAATTTTGGGGGGTCTATTGTTTGATTTTTATTGTCATATGTTGTACCAGTTCACTCGTGTATTACTTCACGGTCACCGTGATGCTGTGTTTTACTGACTATCTCCTGTGGTTTTCCCCCATTATATATTTGTTGCATGTGCATAGTGTAGCAGCTGTTGGTCAGCCATTATTGCACTGAAAGGAAGTGGCTCATTCCTTTCTTAATGTACAGTGTTCATTCTTTATTATGTGGTGCGTAAGTAGTCTGTGTAAGACCATTACTGTGTTGTATGGTACCGGCTGCATTCTGCAATACTTTTATACAGTGTTCATTTCTTGTGTGTTTATCATAAACAGCCACTCTTGTTCTGTGGAGTTGGATCACTCCTGTGATATTATCGTATGTGTGAAAAGTAAGGGACCCTTATAAGGGCCTAGCGCCGCGTGATACCAGACCTCCAGTGTTCATATCCTCTGTGTACAGCGTAAGCCCGTCTCTGGACACACTGCCCCTCTCGTGTCCTTATCCTCTGGTCCCACGTCCTTGTGACCTTATCATTCGATGTCAGTGGTACCCTTTCCGCAGATTCTGACAGTTATCTGCTTCATGGGTCTTCTCTGGAAATCTGCCCTTTGACTACTTCAGCTGTGGAGGCTTCCATTTCCAGTCTTTGCCATCCGGCATGAAACACCCAAATATTGCAGTTTTTTGTTGTGAATTTTGAGCTGTTTCCCGGGGTTCGTTTACAAGTCTGATTTTTCACAGTTTAACTTCTCTCTAGTTTGGTCCATTTTCAAGTAACTAGGGCGAAACATAACTCAGGAGTGTCACCTAGTTCTTCTCTAGGGTCTTCATATTCAACAGTTCTGCTCCACTGAGGCCCTTTTATCTGGCTTTAATTCAGTACTCTGGATGCCACCCGAAGGATGCCTTCTGACGTTTGGTTTACTACTCATTTTTGTTTCTACAAATACCAGTCTGTGCTCTTTACATCCCAGTCGGATAGCTGCTTCACTCTCCACAAGCTCTACTTATTTCAATATTCCCTGGTGTTGGGTATATAGAACATTGTTCTCTCCCTATGGCTCTGAGTGTTCAGGGCTTTGCATCCTCTCTCTATGCTAGACAATCAGACTTATCCATTACAGGACGGATCCTGGCTTCTCAGTTCAGACTGACTGCTGCTTCTTTTTCACGACCTCCACAATCGCAGTTTGTGATGCTTGTCACTGTAGGATAACTCTCGTTGGTTCTCAGATCCCATGGGCACCACATGGGACATGACCTTCATCACTGGCATCTTGCGTTTCCGGGGCTTTGCTTCAGTCTTCTTGTTAATGTAAATGCGACATAAAATGCGGGTTATGGCATTTTATTGCGAAGACGTTTCGTCCATCAGGGAGTCACGTGACTACATGACCACGTGACTTCAAGACCTTATTCTTTCACCTGGGAATCTCTCTACTTTCTACATAAATATCTATTTCTTGTTCTCTCTGTGAATTGATAGTTCCTAGTGAATGAAACGTCTTCACAATAAAATGCCATGGCCAGCATTTTGTCCTATTTATATACTGTCGATAACCTTCCATTTAATTACTATTTAGGGCTTTTCTGTGAAGCACTGGCATCCGCCGCTACCTCTCCCACACTAAGATTATACTTGCAACTAATAATCCTATGCTGCAACAAGAATATGAACTGGTAAACTGTGCAGAGCAATCACCGATAACGCAACAGCTAAACACTTATAATGTACAGTACTCTACATCCATGAACTCATTCATTCCTATTAAGGAATTCGTCTGTGGGTCTCTCCTCAGCTGTAAACATTTTTGATTTGAGCAGATATTTGCACATACTCTCAATATCTTCAGAATTTCGTGAAATTAAAAGAGGGCTTTGCAAATATCCGGAAGACTAACCAGACAGACCACAATCTTTTTGTCACTAAGCGCAAAGAAAATAATTTTCCGGAGAACTCGACCCCGGAACAATACAGCGGTTCAGTTTACACTGATAACTCAAAACGGTTCCAACGACATATGTACTTGTTTTTGTCGGCCTTACCTCAAAAAGTAATTTTTTCATAGGTGACTATACAGTTTCAAGCCTATAGTACAAGATTTCTTAAATAATGGTGGCGACACACGTTTCAAATTTTTTTCCCCACAAGTTTTCCTAATAAAGCAAAGGAAGCTATGATTTATTCTGGATCTGAAACATTTCATCTTACACACTTCTCTTCCATTATTCTAATTTGAAGCAATTTCCATAGTCTGTTCTTCTCTCCTCCAACGAAGTTGGACATCATCCACAAGTCTTTACATTCCCACCCACAACGGGTTCTGCAGAAACTTCACATTCCATCTCATAAGTTAGACATACCAATATATGATACCTTTCAGGCTTATTCATGATGGCTCCATGAATATTTACCAGATCTGTCACTCCTTCAGCCACACACTTACATCTCAAGAGTAACAACCAGTCATCTGATTTAACAATATGGCTGACTGAGAATTTACGTAGACCAGTGGTTTACAGCCTCAGGTCCCCAGCTAAATTGGGAAACAAAGGTATGATCCCTAGTTGAAAGTGGATCGTTATCAACTGAAAATGCTTCGACTGCTACAACGTGATGTCAGCGTGAGCCTGCTGTCTACTAGCAGCGACAGCCTGGATAATCAGGTAGTTAACAATGGAAACTGGTCTCCAGAATAGGCCGAGAGAGTAGAAGAGCCCTAGAAACCGGTCAAAGGAATGCCTTCATGTATAATATTTTTACAAAGTTTTCTTAGTAGTCACAAAGGGTTTTAAAACTAATTTTTTAAGGAAGTTGATATGAACAGGTTCCAATTTTGTGTCCGCCATCAATATGGTTCACCATAAATATTCAGCCGAGGATAAGTGAAACGTGAAAAACTCAGCTTATTGTACCTAAGAGATTTCAAAAGCCTTTCAGTGTTACTTTTCATACAGAACTATATATTCAAAGACATGCATTTTTGTATGAGAATGAATGAAAACTATCATTTGTTCGCTCGACATTCGTGTATTATAAAGCATCGAAGAAGATATATAAAAGCCAGCTAATCATTACCTGAGTCCGTTTATCTGTAAATCCATCAGCTGGTGACAGTATTTAGCTTTTAATACTTCAAAACATAGTACTGTCTCTTCACGGTTAAACATTTTTTTATTTGATTATCCATTTTACCAGAGAACATGTAGACGTCGTATCCGCCTTTTCTTTCAGTGCCCTGATGCCGTCACTAGCTCCCTCACATTACTCCCGAGATCTGCATTCATTGCAGATTCTTTGGTTTCGTTGACTTTGACAACACTTCTTGCGTTGTATGACCCGAACGTATTCACCTCATTTTTGAAAATACATAATTATACTGAAATAATAATCTATCCCTAGACTATTAAGGACCATTTTGGAATTTTACCACCTGCACTCGTGTGAGAGGAGGCAAAAGTGGGGTGAGGTAAAAATTTCATTTGGGCCTAAGCTTGATACAGGAGCCTGAGAACTAGGAAAGGCTGTTTCACCAGACGTCATAAAATGCTTGTCAGAATTCGTTGCGAGAAAAGGTTCTTCATACTCTGACATAGGCCGAGCCAGCACCTTGGCACAGTATGCCAAGAAGGCATCCTGTGAGGCCTGAGGACCCTTTCGTTGCATATACACACAAGCACCAAACAACCAACAACATGCAAACACCCAGCGTAATCAGTATCCAAAGTTGAAAACATATTTTGCAGGATCCTTCAGTGACTGTTCAGAGATTAATATGGCGAAAAGAGGTGGCGCTCCAAGTTTATCCAGAGTCGTGCTAGCACCATGAATCAAGGAGAGGTGCCACGGGTGAAGTGCAAAGGCTGATCATGCACATATGTAGGGAAAACTTTGGCTCATGTTTTTAAGTAACTCGTCCATAAAGTTTCCTGGCTGAGGACATCAGCAGTTGTTAGATTTCATAAAATTATGTACAGACTCCTGTATGAAAATGCTTACTATCTAACGTACCATGGTGTGGTACACACCTTGAAATGTCATGACAAGGAAGTATGCTCAGAGAGACATCCCGATGTAGCCGTCAGTCACAGGATGCCATGAGAAGGCAAAAGTAACCCGACTCTGGAAGTAAAATGCAGAGCAGACCCACTGCGAGTGCAGAGTATGTGGTAAAAAGTCATCCCGGAAAAGAAGCCAAATGGGAGCGCTGGCAAAGGAATATTTAACGAAAGGTCAGTATATCGTTGAGGTGTAGAGCAGGAAACAGTTCAGGGCCAAACCCAAGACTCGCCAAATAGAAGAACCACAGAAAACGTTAGCTTCGATTTTAGAGATGGTCGTAATGTAGCTGTAGAACATTATGGAAGAGGGCCAGCAAGGGCATAAACCAGGGTTGTAGAACAGACTATGATCTAGGAAGCATGCAAGCGATACACATAACCCAGCCATGACATCCATAGTGGAATACAATGGATCATTGAATAGAGAGAGCAGCCTGGAGTTCTATGGTTGTTACATGTAACAAACCAGGTAAGAAAAGAAGAGCTCAAACATTTTATTAGAACACTGAAGCTGACCAGATGAAGGTCCCACCTATGCAACACAGGAGGGTATACAATATACACCAATATAACAGTCGCCATGAGGGATGAAGGTGATAAAGTTCCGTAGAAATGAATCAGGGTGCCAGGACTCCAAGACCTGTTAAGACATGACGAGAACAAGCCTGCAGCTAGAGATGGAGATGAACGATAGGATGACAAGAATAACGCCAAGGGAGCCAAACTCTGAAAGTTGGGAGGGAGCAACGCTAGGGTGAGGAAAAGACGTGCATCTGTATAAAGAGGGGGGCACAAGAGAGCCATCCTACAGTGGCAGGCAATGGTAGCTACCAACAAGAGGTTTGTGAAAGAGAGACAGGAAACAGATAGCACTGGAGAGAAAGAATTCCATTCTAGTGATGGATGCCAGGTCTGTGCAAGAGTCGACGATATTTTGAGAACAGACATGTGTAAGGGGCGATGTCAACGGCATCCCCGTCTCAGTTGGTAACAATGATGAAGGAGAGATAACTCGTTGAGAGTGAAGAAGCCTTCCAACTTGAACACCTGAAATAATCGGCAAGAACCCGAAGATGAGAGAAAAGGCGAACGAGCTATAAGCAAAATTCACAGTACCATTTAGAAGTACAGCGAAGAAAAGCAGAGTTCAATCCCGGGAGAAGGCATGATCATTCTTCTCACTAAATAGGAAAGACTTGCCTAGCAATATTGTACTAACCTCGTTGACGTTCTTGTCAACAGGTCACAAGCTGCATTACTCATTGCATAGGTTCTTATTTAAATCTTTTTTTTTCTTTAATTGTACGGTTGACGCATTCTCTCAAACCGAAACTATAGACAATCTACATCACAACCACCACGAAACGTGAAAATTTTCTACTTTTTTTTACAGTACCATTGGATATTCACGTTTAATTTTCTTGGCTTCTCTGTCATTATTAGTATTGTTTTCGGGTGACATGCCTAATGTTCCAAGACGAGATGTGGAAATGAAAATATCCAAAGTCATTTTATAAACTCAGATAGGTACACAACGTTCAGAGAACAAGTGTAGACGCCATTGGTGACATTAAGCAATGTTATGACCGATCTGGTTTTGTGCCTAACCTGACAATTCTACGCTTATAGAGTGCACTGTACAGCTCTACCAAGCGTTATGCAAAAAAAGAAAATGCACATTTTTAGTAGACAAAATCGCTGTATAAAGCGTTGCTTTATAAGATGGTAATTTCATATATATATAAATGCATGGACTCACACTGGCCATCACCCACCAAGGTAGTGACCCACAATACAGGAAACACATTCACCTTCATTCATTCAGTTGCTGTCTTGCCAGAACAGCTCAGACATCACACCACAAATGACCCTCTGAATTGTAACATCCACACCTCTCCTTCAGGGTGCAGGGACTGCACTCGCCACTTCCTGGACTCAAGTCTAGCTAACTGATTTCTCTGAATCTCTTCGTAAAAGTTACAACATAAAAAGCCTTAAAACCAATGTCTCCACTCCACTCTAACATATTCACACAAATCTGCAGGATGCTCAAGCCTTCATCACTCAAAACTTCCTTTACCCTCCTACCCAAATTTATACACCTTCTTATTCTATTCTATCTTCTAAATAACCAATAGTACTTTCACATCCCCATCTTCACCCACTGAATTATACCTTGAGTAACTCTCTCCAACAGTCTTCTACTATATACAGGTGTGTGCATGTGTATGTGTGTGTGTGATAAATTAGACACATGTGCAACTCTTGGGTATCTTTATTGAGGAAACGTTTCGCCACACAGTGGCTTCATCAGTCCATACGTAGGAGAAACTTGAAGAACAGGAGAAGAATGAGGTAATCAGTCCCTCAACCTTGAGTCGATGTGTTCAGTCCATCAATCTTGAATTATTCAAGATTGATGGACTGAACACATCGACTCAAGGTTGAGGGACTGATTACCTCATTCTTCTCCTGTTCTTCAAGTTTCTCCTACGTATGGACTGATGAAGCCACTGTGTGGCGAAACGTTTCCTCAATAAAGATACCCAAGAGTTGCACATGTGTCTAATTTATCAACATGTCGGTTCTCTGAACCATTCATCTACAAATGTGTGTGTGTGCATGTGCGTGTGTGGGGGGACTCAATGTGTTGGCCTCTATGCAGGTCTGAATATGCGTCTATATTTGGGTCAGTATGTGGTTGGGTGAGTCTGCAGTAGTAGGTACTAGATGTCAGAGGCATTTGTCGATAGATACTAGATGTCAAAGGAATTTGTCGATAGATTTTTGACCTGTTGAATGAGTGGTGTGTGTGTGTGTGTACTCTCCTATATGTGGTTCCATAGGTTATATATATATAAATATATATAAATATCTATATATATATATATATATATATATATATATATATATATATATATATATATATATATATATATATATATATATGTCGTGCCGAATAGGCAGAACTTGCGATCTTGGCTTAAATAGCAACGCTCATCTTGCCATATAGGACAAGTGAAAATTTGTGTATGCCATAATTTCGCCAAAATCATTCTGAACCTAATGAAAAAAATATATTTCACTGTGTTTGTTTAGTATTAAATTACTGTAAACAAATCTAAAATATATTTAGTTTGGTTAGGCTAAAATAAATTGTTCTTGTTATAATAAGGTTAGGTAAGTTTTCTAAGTTCCTTTTGGTGCAAAATTATAAATTTTTACATCAACATTAATGAAAAAAATATATCTTTAAACGTGTAAGAGAAAATTTTAGAAAGGACTTAATTTTAAATGAGTTGCTGCTAATTGACCAGTTTTACATATTCGGCACGACATATGTATATATATATATATATATATATATATATATATATATATATATATATATATATATATATATATATATATATATATATATATATATATATATATATATATATATATATATATATATATCAATAACAACACTGCACAAGCCAAAGAGTCGAACCCTTGTTGTTTTGGCCCGCCTCATGGTGAGAGAAAACGTATGACGCTTTAGACCACTAGATCGCACAATCTGGTGGTCTAGTGGTCTAAAGCGTCAGACGTTTTCTCTCACCATGAGGCGGGTCAAAACTGCATGGGTTCGACTCCTTGGCTAGTGCAGTGTTGTTATTGATCAATACCACTTGTTCCGTGATGTCGAGAAAATATATTTCATTGTGTTTATTTATTATTAAACTATTATAAACTTATCTAAAATATATTTAGTTGAATTAGGCTAAATTAAATTGCGCTTGTTATAATAAGGTTAGGTAAGTTTTCCAAGATTCTTTTGGTACAAAATTAATAATTTTTACGTAACATAAATGAAAATAAAATATATTTTTAAACGTATAAGATAAAATTTTAGATAGGACTTAATTTTAAACGAGTTCTTGCTAATTGACCAATTTTACCTATTCATCACGACATATATATGTGCAGATGCAACATAACCACAGTGAAAAAAAATAGTGAAATTCCCTGCGATGTCGTGATTTTTTTCACATTATCAAGGGATACACAAGGGTCATCCCACAGTCATTAAAAACAACAAAAATAGCCCCACTCCACAAAGGTGGCAGTAAAACAATTGCAAATAACTACAGACTGATAGCACTAACGTCCCTTATCATAAAAATCTATCGAAGGGTTCTAAGAAGCAAGATCACCACCCAACTAGACACCTGTCAGTTACACAACCCAGGGCTACATGGGTTTAGAGCAGGTAGCTCCTGCCTGACCCAACTACTGGACTGCTATAAGATGGTCGTGGATGCTCTGGAGGACAAACAAACTGGAGATGTAGTAAACACAGACTTTGTGAAAGCCTTCGACAAGTGCGACTACGGTGTAATGGAGCACAGAATACTCGATAAAGGAGTTGGTAGATGGATATATCACTTTCTAACAAAGAGAGAACAAAGAGTAAAGTCAACCGCGACTACAGTGAAAATCTCTGTTCCACAAGGGACATTACTTGTCCCCATCCTGTTTCTCATCCTCATTTCTGACATAGACAGAGATGTAAGCCACAGCACCGTGTCTTCCTTTGCGGATGACACCCGAATTTGCATGACAGTGTCATCCATCAAAGACACTGCAAGTCTTCAAGCAGACATCAACCATATCTTTAAATGGGCCGCTGAAAACAGTATGAGCTCATTGAAAAGAAATTTCAACTACTCCGTTATGGAAAACTCGAGGAAATTAAGACTGTATAGGAGTATAAAACAAATTCTAACCACACAATAGATCGAAAAACTAGTGTGAAGGATCTGGGAGTGATAATGTTAGAGGATCTCGCTTTCGAAGATCACAGCAATGTATCTACCACATTTGCTAAGAAAATAATAGGATGGATAATGAGAACCTTCAAAACTAGAGATGCCAAGCCCATGATGATTCTTTTCAAATCGTTTGTTCTCTCTAGGCTGGAATATTGCTGTACACTAACTGCCCCCTTCAAGGCAGGCGAAATTGTATGCATAAGTACGATAAAGCACCTTAATTACTTGGAATGGTTGAAGTCCCTACATTTGTATTCCCTGGAATGCAGGCGAGAAAGATACATGATAATATACACTTGGAAAATCCTGGACAAACTAATCCCAAATTTACACATGATAATCACTCCCTACAAAAGCAAAGATTCGGCAATAGAATAGATGACTTTTAAGGCTGATATATCAGGTCACACATGACCTCCAGCACGACCCATTATGCCGAGCATAGGAGTATAGTAAAGATTTGGTCGGGTCACATGTCAAGTAAAAGTTTTTGAGTGACATGTCAGGCATAGCCTAAATTATTTGCAAATTCTGTTCATTATAAATTAATCTAATTTATATAACCCTGAACTAATGTATATATTGAAATAAGTATTACGTTTGATGAAACTTGATTTTGTTATGACTTAAGAAATCGTAATAACACGATTGCAAATAAACCGCGGGTTCAATCCCGGCCGGGGGTATGGTTGATTTTGTTATATTTGTGACGATACGTGTGTGATGTGATGTGACGATTCGTGTGTGATGTGATGATTCATATGTGATGTGATGACTCGTATGTGATGTGATGGTTCGTGTGTGGTGTGATGATTCGTGTGTGATGTGAATCGATGATTCATGTAATGTGATGATTTGTGTGTGATGTGTTTATTCGTGTGGTGGTGATTTTTGTGCGATGTGATGTTTTTGTGTGGTGTGATGATTCGTGTGTGATGAGATTCGATGATTCGTGTGATATGATGGTCTGCGTGTGATGTCATGATTTGTGTGCGATGTGATGTGATGATTTGTGTGTGATGTGATGTGACGATTTGTGTGTGATGTGATGACTCATATGTGATGTGATGATTCGTGTGTGATGTGTTGATTTGTGTGTGATGTGATGATTTATGAGTCATATGATGACTCGTGTGCGATGTGATGTGACGATTCGTGTGGGATGTGATGATTCGTATGTGATGTGATGACTCATATGTGATGTGATGGTTCGTGTGTGGTGTGATGATTCGTGTGTGATGTAATGATTTGTGTGTGATGTGTTTATTCGTGTGGTGGCGATTTTTGTGTGATGTGATGTTTCGTGTGTGATGTGATGATTCGTGTGTGATGTGATGGTTCCTGTGTGGTGTGATGATTCGTGTGTGATGTGAAGCGATGATTCGTGTGATGTGATGATTTGTGTGATGTAATGTGATGATTTGTGTGTGACGTGAAGATTCGTGTGTGATGTGATGGTTCGTGTGTGGTGTGATGATTTGTGTACGATGTGATGTGATGATTTGTGTGTGATGTGATGTGACGATTTGTGTGTGATGTGATGATTTATGAGTGATTTGATGATTCGTGTGTGATGTGTTGATTTGTGTTTGATGTGATGATTTATGAGTGATGTGATGATTCGTGTGTCATGTGATGTGATGGCTCGTGTGGTCTTCTGCATGTATGTTTATATATATATATATATATATATATATATATATATATATATATATATATATATATATATATATATATATATATATATATATATATATATGTCGTGCCGAATAGGCAGAACTTG
>NC_091337.1:26010682-26112292 GCF_038502225.1 Cherax quadricarinatus
CTACTTCTCCACACATATGCCGTATTCTATTCAAGATTGATTGACTGACCACATCGACTCAAGATTGAGGGACTGATTACCTCATTCTCCTCCTGTTCTTCACGTTTCTCCTTTACATGGACTGATGAAGCCACTGTGTGGCGAAACGTTTCCTCAATAAATTATTATTATTATTATTATAATCAAAAAGAAGCGCTAAGCCACAAGGGCTATACAGCTTCCTCAATAAAGATACCCAAGAGTTACACGTGTCTAATTTATCAACTTCTTGTATATGTAACCTACGTGTGCCTATTACTGTGATCTGATCCTCTCTTTAATGTTAATGTAAATAACTCAGTTTACATTATTCCTAGTAGATCTCCTTTTATTGTTAAAATAATAACTTATTACATGGACTCCAGTGGAAATAAGTCACTTTATCTGACATTTTAGGGTTAAACTGGTGGTTAATCTACACATATGGTGCTATGTATAGCTTACGTAGCTGTATTATGTGTACCTGTACCTGAATAAACTCACACCATGCACTAAACACTCAGGGGCTCACCTCACTCTGTTATTCTCCAGGTAAACTCTCCTCCTGACACTCTCTCCATAATTCCTGAACATAAGGCTATATGTAGACCTCCTGTGCACCATTAGGCCTATGTCATACACTCAAAAAAAGCCAAAAGACGCCAAAATAGCGAAATTTTAGCGTCTCGTCAGGAATTGTTTACATCAGAGACAACGACACTAAAATATTTTATTACTGAGATAAACCATTAAACTCCTTAATTGAACCAATAAACCCTTTAATAAACTTGCAAATAGAGAGTAAATAATTAATAAATTCGTAAATAAACTTGTAATTAAAGCAATAAATTCGTAATTAAACGATCGTAAAATATTTTATAAACCTCAATAAAACAATAATCTCGTAAATAAACAGAAAAATAAAGCGTGAAGAAATTAATAAACTCACACATAAACCTATTAACTCGCTAATTAACCAATAAACTCTTTAATAACGCAATAAACTCTTGAGTAAACGAGCATAAAATATTTGTAACATTAAATAGAGCAATGAAGATAAGATAAGATTTCGTTCGGATTTTTATTAACCCCGGAGGTTTAGCCACCCAGGATAACCCAAGAAAGTCAGTGAGTCATCGAGGACTGCCTAACTTATTTCCGTTGGGGTCCTCAATCTTGTCCCCCAGGATGCGACCCACACCAGTCGACTAACACCCAGGTACCTATTTACTGCTAGGTGAACAGGACAACAGGTGTAAGGAAACGCGTCGAAATATTTCCACCCACCGGGAATCGAACCCGGGCCCTCCGTGTGTGAAACGGGAAGTTTAGCTACCAGGCCACGATCACAGTACTAGGGGGGAGAGAAGATAAGATAAGATAAGATTTCGTTCGGATTTTTAACCCCGGAGGGTTAGCCACCCAGGATAACCCAAGAAAGTCAGGGCGTCATCGAGGACTGTCTAACTTATTTCCATTGGGGTCCTTAATCTTGTCCCCCAGGATGCGACCCACACCAGTCGACTAACACCCAGGTACCTATTTGCTGCTAGGTGAACAGGACAACAGGTGTAAGGAAACGTGTCGAATGTTTCCACCCGCCGGGAATCGAACCCAGGCCCGCCGTGTGTGAAGCGGGAGCTTTAGCCACCAGGCCACCGGGCCACACAACTTTGTAGTACCCACAGTCAGTGGCCAGGCTTCAAACAGTAATAAAGGAATGGAACAGACTGCCTGCACATGTCAAAGCCAGTCATAGCATGAACCAGTTCAAGAAGAGTGCCAAAAGTTGCCTAATGAATGTAACTCCAGAAAGGGAGGGGAATGATTTTTTATTTTTTTTAGCTAACACACGTGTAATATTACCTTATTCCTAGTAATGACCCTCGTATTGTAGATAGTCTTAATGACCCTCGTGTAGTAGATAGTCTTAATAGTATGATAATAAGATATTATCTCCGTTATAGAATAATAATAAGATTATTATTATTAAAGATTCTCCGGTATTCTCCCGGCCCGGGCCTTGTCCATCACCTTTATTTTATAATAATAAGGTAAAAAGGACCCCGATGGAAATAAGTCACTCTGACTTTTTTGAGTTATCCCAGGTTCTCTACACTATGATAATCTATGTAACTGTATTTGTGGATACCTGATTAAAATTATTATTATTATTATTATTATTATTATTATTATTATTATTATTATTATTATTATTATTAAGAATAATAATAAAAAGTTTATTTTGATATGATAAATGGTTGTACAGAGGAATATAATAGGTGGGTGTACATTCCAAAAGCCCCTTAGTATGTAGAGCATTTCGGGCAAAACTTAAAAATTAACTTAAGATTAGGAAGGTAATAATAGTTATTATTATTATTAAAGATTCGCCGGTATTTTCCCGGCCCGGGCCTTTTCCAAGTGGTGGCCCGGCCTTGGCTCCCTCTTTACGGAATTTTCGAGACCTAAGTCTCCCATGGGAGGAGGCACAAGTACCTCCTCATCTTTGGGACCAACTGTCCCCAGGCCTAGCCACAAACTAGGCCTCTCTGGTCTGCCATCCCCGCCCCAAGGGGGCTAATTGGAATGACAGTCTTGTGAGCTGCAAGCTCCGGCTCAGGAGCTTGGCATGGCGTCGATGTAATAATAGTTCATATGGTCATTAGATAAGTTACAATGAGTACTGTGGAAAATTTTTAATTTTCCGAAACTATAGCGCCTAATAGGTGTTTTATGTGCCGATAGGAGTCAAAATGTATTTGAAAATGGAGTAGAACCAAGAGTTCCCTTGGCGCATGCGCGGATGTGCGGGGGAGGCGGGGGCGCGTATTGTTTTTGAATGGTGGTGAGGAAGCTGAGAAAACACGGAACCACGAAATTGACGTTCACGGTGGCCTAAGGATTAATATAGGCCTCATTTCATAATAAGAAGTGTCGTAATTGTTCCTGGTGGAGAGTGAGGGAACGGGATTTACGGGACCACAGTAATAGAGTGGTAAAAGTGTGATAAAAGAAGGAGCGGGTGACTGACGCGTCACAATAGACTGTGTCCTGGGGAAAATTACCCTTGGATTAATCATCACTCATCGGTCTCAGATCTTAATGGAGTGACCTCTAGTTTGTATAATAGTTATGAGACGTTAAATCGTCTTGTGAATTGTAATGTAATTAATGATAATAACGCTAAGTTAAGCGAATATGTGAAGTGAAATAAGTCGTTTGCTCCGAGTGAACACGCTAGACCTCGTTGTTAACGAGACGAGGAAAGGGAAACTCCTTGAGTCACGATGTCTAAAGCAGGACAAACCAGCGGATACCTCGTCCTGCGGGAATGAGAATCGTGTCGGTGTAGCAGGACATCGAAAATGAGATGGTGAATCAAGAAATGAGGAATATCCATCACCCACAGTTAAGTAACCCTTCTAGTTATAGCAACCTTAGACTGGCCAGTAGTGGTATGTTATGATTAGATAGGTTACGAGTGATCCAGCTACATCAAGTGACCACCAGAGAACATCTGGTAAGTATTGGGATTATGTACAAATGTTTTCCTTGACGGATGTATCCATGTGTGTCCTACCCCCCCCCCCCCTTCATTCAGTTAAACTAATATAATCTATACAGTCCACAATTAATTAGTAGCCCCGTACTTGTGGGTGCTATCCAATCCATACTGGTCTCGGATAGATATGGATAAGATTGTGAGGCCGAAGGAATCACTTGCCGCGACCAGGGGTGATTAAGTTTTCTCACATGTCTACCCGGGGTGACTACGGTAAACATACAGTTAAGCACCCTAGGAAATTTTCCACATCTGCCCGCTGGTCCTCGTGAACCGGATGCAATCAGTGAAAAAATTAATTGAATTAATTACTTAATAATTAAGTGACTGATTGAAGGAGGTGGGTATAGGGTACACAAGTTTAATCGATCGTGTGGTGGATGATAATTAGCCCAATAAATTGCTAGCACATGGGTGGCTAGGATTTATACAAGAGTAAAGTGCAAGAATTACTCTTATAAGGCGTCTACTTAAGTAGTATAATGGGTGATTATTAATTCCCTAACCATGGCTGGGTCTGAGGAAGTTAGTGCGACTGGCAAGTCCATGGATGCCAAAGCAAAGAAAGCGTCACTACAAGCTCGGAAGGGTCATGTTACTAAATCATACAAGAAGTGTATGGAGTTAATGAAACAAGAAACGGTAAACCCTGATGAATTAAAGCTGCACCTAGATGCCTTAGGAAATAGACATGAGTCATATAGATTGTGGTTTAAAGACTATGAAAAGGAGCTGCTAGAGAACTGTGCAGATGATGCTGAAAGGGAGCGACTGCTAGATCAACATTATGAAGTGGAGGACAACATTGTGTCCTGCAAAACTAAGGCGTTGGAGAAGGTAAAGGGTGTAAACAATGTTGTTGGTCAACCTAGTAAGGAAAGTCAGAGGCATCTACCAAAACTCCCAGAATTATGTATGCCTGTGTTTAATCCGGGAGAACACTGGGAGGAGTTTTGGTCTATCTTCAAAGCAGTCGTACATGATAGGAGTGATCTTGCAAGTGTTACCAAATTATGCTATTTAAAGGGACAGGTAAGGGGAGATGCGCATGTTCTCATACAAGCATTCCCAAATGTAGATGACTCCTATAGTGAGGCAGTTGACTTGTTGGAGGTCACTTACGGTAACTTGGAGCAAAGTAGGCTGGACCTAGTAGCTAATTTGGCTAATTTGAAGACTCCAGATCACAACCGCACCAGTTTACAGCAATTTAGGATCAAACTAGAAAGCACTCTTAAGACCTTGAGTAATAAATATGATCTGGAGGGAGCAGAGTGGTTGTTGAGTGCCTTGATTCAGAATAAATTGAACCACAAGACCATAGAGTGGTTATCTAACAGATATCACAAGGGTTACTTCAGGTTGGAAGAAATAAGAGTGGGACTACAAGAGCTAATTGTCCAACTGCAGACCAGCCAACCCATTACCTCTAGGAATACCACGTCTACAGACCCCAGTGCTCCTGCCAAGTTCCACAAAGGGAAACCTTATCCTAATATCAATAATCCTAAGCCACCTACTACACGGGGTTACGTAGGCACGTATCAAGTGACAGGTGCCAGTTATAGTGGTTCTCCACCTCCAGGCAAGAGGAGGAAGTACCACAATAAGGGTAGCCCAGTTGATAAGAGGTCAGGCAAGGAAAGGAGAGATTGTATCTTCTGCAACGGTGCTCATTTCTCTAAGAACTGTAATGCTTATAATTCATGGGATGTTAAAATGGAAAGATTGGAAGAGCTTGCTAGATGCATCAGGTGTCTAGGAAGTCATAATGTAAGGGATTGCCGTGCTAACTTGCACTATTGTTATCAGTGTAACAAGGGAAGACACCACATAGCTATGTGTAAGGGCAGATCTAATCGTAATGATGGTAACAATAGTACTGATAGTGATAATAACCCAGACACAACAGTAGCCCACGTAAAGATTGCAGCTAACGTCGGTAATGATGGCCTAGCTGAGGTAGCTTTGCCTGTGTTGGATGTGGTGATTAATGATAAACGGCGTAAATCCAAAACTGTAACAGCATTACTGGATCAGGGATCACAACGTACCTTCATCAAACGTAACTGCCTTAATGGGATGAAGGTACAAATGGGAGATCCTGCTATACTCAAGCTATCTGGCTTTCTCTCGAATAAGAAGGCCCAGTCATACGACACTGTTTATGTAACTGTCCGGCTGGGCAATGAGAGAAAACGTATTAATGCCGTAATTGTGGATAGACTCCCAGAGAAAATCTCTACAATAGGGCTTGGTAACGCTACTGAAAGGCTTTCGAGCAAGGTAGATTTGGCACCTTCCGGTATAAATAATGATTCGGTGGGGCCAATAGATATTTTGATAGGTAGTGACCATTATGCCACCTTTGTAAAGGGTATGACAAAGAAGTGCGGAGTCACCCTTCTAAGGACCGCCGGAGGTCACGTGATGTATGGCAGGCTTCCTCGTACCGAAAATGAATGACTGGAGGAATCCATAAATACGGTTACGGTGTGTCTTACTCATGAAGTATCACCCCAGTATAAATATACTTCAATAGAGGATGAAGTTGAACCTGTGTATAAATTATGGGAATTGGACAGCATAGGGATCAATGTAAATGAAGAAAGTCCAGATGATTCCTTTACTCAAGAACAATACCAGAAGGATGTTAAATTTGAATCTGGACAATACTGGGTGAGACTTCCGTGGAAGCTGAACCATCCAGACCTACCAACTAATTACCGGATGGCGTATGGACAATTAAAGGCTCAGCTCCACGAACTGAGCAAGACACCAGAACTGTTGACTGCTTACGATGATATAATTAATGAGCAGTTAAATAATAAATTCATAGAGGAGGTACCTCCCGAGCAAACCCAGATTTATGGTCACTATTTGCCACACCACGGAGTGAAGAAAGATTCTAAGACCACTCCTCTGAGGATTGTGTTTAATTGTAGTGCCAGGAGTAATAAAAGTGTACCTAGTTTGAATGACTGTTTGATGACAGGTCCGTCGTTGACGGAAAAACTGGGAGACATACTATTAAACTTCAGGGTTAAGAATTATGCCTTTACGGCAGACATAAGTAAAGCTTTCCTGAGAGTGGGTCTGCAGGAGGCTGACCGGGATTGCACTAGGTTCTTATGGCCCGAGAATCCTAGTGACCCACTTAGTCCCCTGAAGACTTTTCGCTTCAGGAGTGTATTGTTTGGTGCTACCTCCAGTCCGTTCCTACTCCAGGCAACGATAAATGCACACCTTAAGCGTACGGGTGGTCCACTGAGTGGAGTAATGGGTAAACAATTTTATGTGGACAATTTCCTGGGGGTGACGTCTACTGAAGAGGAACTAATGAGCATATATGCAGGGGCTAATGAAATAATGCAAGGTGCAAATATGCCCCTGAGGGAATGGAACAGTAATTCGTCCAGCTTAAGAGCTCAAATAAATAAAGACAACCCTGGAGTTGAAGTGTCCAAATATAGTAATGTGCTGGGACTGACTTGGGACACAGAGGGAGACTTGTTATCGTTAAAGTCTAATGACTACAGCATGCCCAATAAATTAACCAAGAGAGTCTTGCTTGCAGAAGTTTCAAAATGCTTCGATCCACTAGGCTTAGTGTCCCCACTTACCATAAGAGGAAAATTGTTGATACAAGAAGCATGGAAGCTTAAGTGTGCTTGGGATGAAACCCTACCTGAGGAATTTGTTGAAAGGTGGGAAGAACTAATAGGGGAATATGTAAAATTACCAATGTTGAAGTTTCCCCGTAATGTGGCCAGTCAAGAGGGAGAAAATGTACTCCACATTTTTTGCGATGCTTCGAAATTAGCATATGGAGCAGTCGCTTACCTTCAATGTAATAGTGCCATTTCTCTTGTTATGTCTAAGGCTAAGGTGGCTCCAATCAAATCACGCACCTTACCTCAGTTGGAATTAACGGCCATTTATGTAGGTGTCAAATTAGCCAATTATATAAGAAATAAATTGCGAGAGATAAATATCAGCGACACCGTAATTTGGTCTGATAACGAGGTATCCTTACAATGGATTCGTAATGGTAACAGTAAGATTGTGTATGTACAAAACAGAGTCGCTGAAATCCATCAAATGCAGGAGAAACATAACAGTTTGGGTCAGCATATGTTAACCTTTAATCACATTCCTGGTGACGAGAACCCAGCTGATTTCTTGTCTCGAGGCTTGACTTATGGAAAATTTGTGAGTGCTTTATCGTGGTTTAAAGGGCCAAGTTGGCTGGTGGACAAAATTAACTGGCCGGTGCAAAAGGCACATATTGCTCCTGTCGAAATTACGGTGAGCACCGCTCCGGTCAGTAGTCCCTCCTTAGCCATTGATATGAACAGGTATTCTTCCTTACCTAAGCTGATTAGTGTGACCAGGTTAGTGTTTAAATTTATAAGTAAGATGAATATCTCACATAATTTTCCCCATCCCCTGAAATACTGGCTACAGAGGGTACAAGAAGAAACCTACAGGGATGAGATTAAATTCATGATGGACGGAAAAATTGTGAAAGGCTCAATAATAGAAAAGCTGGGGCTGTATTTAGAGGATGATGTAATTAGGTGCAGAGGCAGGTTACAGAATGCTGAATTGGGGGAATATGCTAAGCACCCTATCTTGCTACCCAAAACTCATCACCTGACAACCTTGATTGTCTTTAATGCCCATAATAACGTGATGCACGGTGGGGTACAGGATACCTTAAACTGTATTCGGGAAACCTTCTGGATTCCACAAGGACGGCAAAGTGTAAAGGGGGTTATTAAGTCGTGTGTAATATGTCGCCGGGTGGATGCCAGAACCTACATGTACCCAGGTCCTCCACCATTGCCCAAGGAACGCGTGCAGTTGGTAAAACCATTTGATGTGACCGGAGTGGACTATAGTGGGCCAATCATTTTGACAGGTACTTCAGATGGTGTCCCCTTGAAGGTGTATGTATGTCTATTTACTTGTACAGCTACTAGGGCTGTTCATCTAGAAGTGGCTCAGGACTTGTCTGCAGAACAGTTCATACAGCTGTTCCGGAAATTTGCAGCTAGACGATCCTGTCCAAGATTGATGATCTCAGATAATGCCACCAATTTTGTAGCGGGTGCTCAACACTTGATGAAATTAAATAAGAGTGATGATGTACAGTCTTTGTTGACCCAGCGAGGGTGTGTCTGGAAATTTATTACTCCCAGAGCCCCCTGGCAGGGAGGACTGTACGAAAGAATGATAGGTACAGTGAAAAGATGTCTTCGTAAGGTGCTACACAGGAAGAGAATTGATTTGGAGGAGTTCCGGGCAGTGTTGGTGGAGGCAGAAAATCGAGTGAACAATCGCCCTCTGTCATACATGAGCGACACTCCTGACGCGGGGATACTGACTCCCTCTCACCTAATATGTGGACAAAGGTTAGAAGCTGCGCCTATCTATAGAGATAATCCCGAGGGAAGTGATGAGGATTATAATAACGTGACTGTGTTGAGTGACAAGTTCAAAATGTTAAATAAGGTAATTATTCATTGGTCTGATGTGTGGCGTAAAGAATATCTTCTTACACTACGTGAACACTTTTATGGTGCGCCAGAGGCAGTAAACCGACAGAACATTCAACCAGGTGACATTGTGTTAATTGATACTGAACAACATCGAACACTGTGGCCTCTGGGCAAGGTAGTTACATTATACCCAGATGCACAAGGTGTTGTCAGAAACGTCAAAGTGTTGTGTCGTGGTCAAGAAAGTTTACGTACCATTAATAAATTAATTCCCTTGGAATTAAATGGTGTTCAATCCAGTGCAGATGGAAACCTAAGGGACAGTGACACGAGTGATATTGAAGACACTGACCGGGTAATGCAAGAAGAAACCGTAGTAAGACCCACTAGGAAAACAGCAGTGCAATCTAGAGAGGGCTGGAACCGTCTCCTGGAGGAAGACGCAATTTAAGTCGTCTAACAACGACTTCCGCCCGGCCGCAGTGTGGAAAATTTTTAATTTTCCGAAACTATAGCGCCTAATAGGTGTTTTATGTGCCGATAGGAGTCAAAATGTATTTGAAAATGGAGTAGAACCAAGAGTTCCCTTGGCGCATGCGCGGATGTGCGGGGGAGGCGGGGGCGCGTATTGTTTTTGAATGGTGGTGAGGAAGCTGAGAAAACACGGAACCACGAAATTGACGTTCACGGTGGCCTAAGGATTAATATAGGCCTCATTTCATAATAAGAAGTGTCGTAATTGTTCCTGGTGGAGAGTGAGGGAACGGGATTTACGGGACCACAGTAATAGAGTGGTAAAAGTGTGATAAAAGAAGGAGCGGGTGACTGACGCGTCACAATAGACTGTGTCCTGGGGAAAATTACCCTTGGATTAATCATCACTCATCGGTCTCAGATCTTAATGGAGTGACCTCTAGTTTGTATAATAGTTATGAGACGTTAAATCGTCTTGTGAATTGTAATGTAATTAATGATAATAACGCTAAGTTAAGCGAATATGTGAAGTGAAATAAGTCGTTTGCTCCGAGTGAACACGCTAGACCTCGTTGTTAACGAGACGAGGAAAGGGAAACTCCTTGAGTCACGATGTCTAAAGCAGGACAAACCAGCGGATACCTCGTCCTGCGGGAATGAGAATCGTGTCGGTGTAGCAGGACATCGAAAATGAGATGGTGAATCAAGAAATGAGGAATATCCATCACCCACAGTTAAGTAACCCTTCTAGTTATAGCAACCTTAGACTGGCCAGTAGTGGTATGTTATGATTAGATAGGTTACGAGTGATCCAGCTACATCAAGTGACCACCAGAGAACATCTGGTAAGTATTGGGATTATGTACAAATGTTTTCCTTGACGGATGTATCCATGTGTGTCCTACCCCCCCCCCCCCTTCATTCAGTTAAACTAATATAATCTATACAGTCCACAATTAATTAGTAGCCCCGTACTTGTGGGTGCTATCCAATCCATACTGGTCTCGGATAGATATGGATAAGATTGTGAGGCCGAAGGAATCACTTGCCGCGACCAGGGGTGATTAAGTTTTCTCACATGTCTACCCGGGGTGACTACGGTAAACATACAGTTAAGCACCCTAGGAAATTTTCCACAAGTACAATAAAATTTAATATTCTATTATTTAATGTTATATGGCTTTGGAAAGTCTAGTAGAGAATAATTATACTGTTGAATTAGTTTATAAACATTACATTACTATAACAGAATAATTTAAAACAGTTTACAATATATTGTATTAGTCATTGTTATTATTGCTATGATTATTATTGTTACTGTCATTATTATTATTATTATTATTATTATTATTATTATTATTATTATTATTATTATTATTATTATTATTATTATTATTATTATTATTATTATTATTATTATTTTTATTATTATTAATCTTACCTCTGGCAGCTATTGTTTGTTTACTAGGCCGCGCTGCCGGGATCCCAAACTGACTCTCGTACGTACGTACACAGACAAACATTCACAGTTCAGTGTATACATAGGCCAGGTACTGTGTAAGTGTGTGTGCTACCGCAACCCGTGTGTACCCACTGTTTATGTTAAACCCCCGGTGAATTACTAGTGCACATGTGTACACCAGATCCGTGTACATCAGGGGTGATTTATGTATTTTTTAAGGTGTACGCTATATACACTAAGTGATGTGTATCTCACTGTATATACTGAGTGGAGTGTATCACTCAATGTATATACTATAGTGTGTATATACACTGTAATGTGTATCACTCTGTATATACACTCGCACCCTGGGACCGGGCTGACCTACTTTTCTGGGAATGTTCAGCATAGCAAGCTGCTCTCTATGTAGTGGTGTGTCATTGATGTCAGCTGGGCCTGTGTACCTTGTACATATATTTGTGGAAATAGATATATTAATATTAATACACAGATAACTAAGAAAACGAGTATATATAGTGACAGAAGTCAGGTGGAGTGTCGCATGGTAAAGGTAGTAGTGGTAGTGGAACTATGTGGTGAGAGGGGTTGGGTTGAAGGGGGTTCGGTTGACATCATCGTGTTCCAGTGGTCTCCAGAATGTACTGCTGTAACGTGATGTCAACAGGTCCTTCTCTGGCCCAACCCGTCTCCTACGAGGAGAAATCGACCCGAGGACACTAAAAGACAGGAGAGATAGGGAAGATATAATAACGACATCTCTGGATTATCCCAACAGGGTGTTCCGGAGATGGGGCACAGCAACAAGGGGTCACAGTTGAAGACTCAGTTGAACCACAGAGATGTAAGGAAGCATTTCTTCTCTCACAGAGTTGTCAGAAAGTGGAATAGCCTGGGTAGTAATGTAGTGGAGGCAGGATCCATACATAGCTTTAATAAGAGGTATGATAAAGCTCATGGAGCGGGAAGAGTGAGTAGTGACCAGGAGCTCTGAATCGACCCCCGCAACTACAACGAGGCAAGTACAACTTGGTGAGTACACACACATTATATATATAGATATATCTATATATATATATATATATATATATATATATATATATATATATATATATATATATATATATATATATATATTATTGTGACCACGAACGAGTGGTATTGATCAATAACAACACTGCACTAGCCAAGGACTCGAACCCATGCTGCTTTGGCCTGCTTCATGGTGGGCGAAAACGCATTACGTCTTAATCCACTGGAACATACGATCCTTACAAGTAGGGCATCCAGCGGAACTGGGTGTTGTACTCCCTACCCAAGGACACACGATGGTGTGGATGACTCTAGGCTAATTTCATTCTAGTCCCTGTTTGGTGTACTAGTTCAACGAACAGTATTTTATATTATTGTGACCACGAACGAGTGGTATTGGCTAGTGCAGTGTTGTTATTGATCAGTACCACTGGTTCGTGGTCACAATAATATAAAATACTGCTCATTGAACTAGTACACCAAACAGGGACTAGAATGAAATTAGCCTATATATATATATGTATATATATATATATATATATATATATATATATATATATATATATATATATATATATATATATATATATATATATATATATATATATATCAACAAACTAACCATATCCCACCGAGGCAGGGTGGCCCAAAAGGGAAAACGAAAGTTTCTCCTTTTAAATTTAGTAATATGTATAGGAGAAGGGGTTACTAGCCCCTTGCTCCCGGCATTTTAGCCGCCTCTTATGACACGCATGGCTTACAGAGGAAGAATTCTGTTCCATTTCCCCATGGAGTTTTTAGTTTAATATGTTTACTATGCGCCCCATACCCAACCTGTGGGCAGTAGTCAAAAGATTACAGAGGTACATAATTGGTCCAGAGACTGGACTCCAAAGTTTTGATAGCTGAGCAAGTTACAAATGTAATGAACTAGATCTGGTCACAATCGTGACCAAGTACAAAGGTAATGAGCTCCAGGTAGAGCTGGTCACACTCATGACTAATTACAAAGTTAGTGAACTAGATTTGGTTACAATAATGAGAATTTGACAAAGGTAATGAGCTCCAGGTAGAGCTAGTCATAATCGTGAACACATGATTACAATCATGAACAATTTTCAGAGTAATGATCAGTTAACAAACATTGTAGGGAATTCATCCATTGCCAACAAACAATGCAAGATGTCTGTCCCTCCTCGGCAGGACAGCCAGACAGCCATTGTAAACAGCAGTAAGTTGCCCCAGGATCTGTTGTTTGCAGGAAAGGTTAGTGACTCCGCTAGCAGCCCAAGAGAGAGCCTCCCTGGGGACATGTCAACGTCCTGGTGGACACCAAGTTGATTGAAGATCCCAGGCCCTCTGTAAAGGTGAAGGCGTGGCAGCTGTCAGCTATGTCTGCTAGGACGGGCTGTTGATTGATGCCACCTGGATCCCTCTGGGTGCCCAGACACCCACCGTGTGCACAGATGTTGAAGCTTGAGGAACTGAGTGCACACTGCCTGTGGCACACCTGACAGCTGCCTTGTGGTCGAACTCCATGGCGCTGTCCCTACAGTGCCATCGCTGACGTGGTGGTGGCGCTGGGAGTTGGGTGAGTGAGGCTGGGGGAGTTGCTAGTTAGTGGGCGGTAGTCAAAAGATTACAGAGGTACCATGGAGAAGATATATATATATATATATATATATATATATATATATATATATATATATATATATATATATATATATATATATATATATATATATATATATATATGCAGTAAGATCACAGTAAACAGATGATTTTAAAATATGCAAAACAACCACTGTGAAAGAGTAGTGAAATTCCAAGCGCTTTCGTGACTACTCACATTGTCAAGGAACTATGAAAGTAATACATCAAAGGAAGGCAATTAAAGGGCTTAGACCACACCTCACAGTCAACTCCCACAACATAGAAATACCTGACGCGGGACAATACCGGACTCATATGAAAAGAAGAACACTGCAGTAGGTCCGATGGTCCAACTAGACAGGTCCTCACGACAACCCACCAACAAATCATTCTACCTAAGAAATAAGGTTTATTATTTGTCTAGTTGGACCAGCAGACCTACTGCAGTGTTCCTCTTTTCTTATGAGTCCGGTATTGTCCCGCGTCAGGTGTTTTTTTGTTGTGGGAGTTGACTGTGAGGTGTGGTCTAAGCCCTTTAATTGCCTTCCTTTGATGTATTACTTTCATAGTTCCTTGACACTGTGAATAGACACGAAAGCGCTTGGAATTTCACTACCCTTTCACAGTGATTGTTTTGCATATATATATATATATATATATATATATATATATATATATATATATATATATATATATCTGCAAAACAACCACTCTGAAAGAATAGAGAAATTCCAAGCACTTTCGTGACTACTCACATTATCAAGGAACTGGTCATAGTTCCTTGATAATGTGAGTAGTCACGAAAGCGCTTGGAATTTCTCTATTCTTTCAGAGTGGTTGTTTTGCATATTCTGAAATCACCTGTTTACTGTGATCTTATTGCATATATATATATATATACACACACATTATATAATCATAAACACACTCTTGTCACGTATACACATAGACAAACCTAACACATTAGCTTATAAATCCCCCCACTACACACACATTTTTACAAAAAGCTGAAGGAGCTAGAACATCCCAACAGGATAAAAAAAAATGAGCTTTCAAAAGGGAGGACGTAAAGGAAAGGGAACCGATGATGGCTGGTCGGAAAAAGAATGAGTAGAACGGCTCAAGAACAAAATGGAACAACAATTACCTGGAGTTTACCTGGAGAGAGTTCCGGGGGTCAACGCCCCCGCGGCCCGGTCTGTGACCAGGCCTCCTGGTGGATCAGAGCCTGATCAACCAGGCTGTTGCTGCTGGCTGCACGCAAACCAACGTACGAGCCACAGCTCGGCTGGTCAGGAACCGACTTTAGGTGCTTGTCCAGTGCCAGCTTGAAGACTGCTAGGGGTCTGTTGGTAATCCCCCTTATGTATGCTGGGAGGCAGTTGAACAGTCTCGGGAAAAAAGGTTAAACAATCTTTGCAATAACATGTTAAAGCAGATATCTGCAGAGAGCAAGAAGTGGGAATCATGAGCTGTAGTAGCTCAGGCAAAGATACAGAGACTGAAGGGAGAAATGGATATGCTGAAGCAGGATATAAAGATGAGGTCCAAAAGGAGCAAGATGACTGAAATAGGAACATCAGCAGGCAGCGAGGGAACTGAAGGAGGGGATGGAGCTAAGCAGTCTTTTGCAGCAGGAATATCAAGCCATCAGGGTGTCTGAGAGATTAGGGAAACAGCAAAGGAGATGCTTAAATCAGATCCAGAGATATGGAGGGAAAAGAAATGTTAAGAAGAGAGAGGTCAATAATTATTCATGGGCTTCAGGAGGCTGAAGGGCAGACCTATGATGATAGAAAGTATTGGGAGGAAACAGAGATTAAGAACATTGCAATAACAGGAGAGAAGGACATGTCTCAGGTAGAAAATTTTCACAGATTTGGGGGGGGGGGTATTCGAGGGAAAAATATCAACCAATCAAATTGACATTCAAGACAGATGTGGTACGGAACAGGATACTACAACAGAAACCACTGTTAAAGGTCTCTCCTGATTATCAAAAAGTGTTCCTCAATTGAGACAGAACAGGAAAGGAAAGGGAACAACCGAAAGTGAGAGCAAGACAAAACCAGTGGAAGGAAAGAGAGACAGGACAGGCAACGATAGGCAGGAAAGCTGAGCCTTTGGGGGAACATTAAACACAAATGCTTACAGAAACCTCTCAACCCCTGTCACCACATATCAACCAAACACAGTAAACAGAAACAAACCTCACTCCATAGCCACCACCCCCCTAAGCACTAATACCACAATCACAGCAGCCTCCCATAATCTGCCCTGCCTCCCACCCTCCCAGCCTGCACCTTCCTCTTCCATCTCCTAAAATACAGTAAGGGAAAGGAAGCTAAAGGTATGGTACACCAATGCAGATGGAATAACAAATAAGAGTGACGAGTGGCAAGAACGCATCATTGATGCATCACCTGACATCATAGCACTAACAGAGACAAAACTTATGGGGATAACAGATGCAATCTTTCCACCTGGATATCAGATTATGAGGAAAGACGGAGAGAACAGAGGAGGGGGAGAAGTAGCATTGTACATCAAAAACCAGTGGAGTTTTGAGGAGATAAGAGGAATGGAAGGAAGGGAAACAGACGACTTCATTGTAGAAACACTTCAGACTGGGGGTCCACAGGTGATGATAGCAGTGATGTATAGCCCACCACTTTATAGCAGGAGGACAAGAGAAGAGTATGATGTGCGCAATAGGTCAATGGTGGACCAGAAACATGGAGGACTAAGATGTTGGAGACTGTATTGGAGAACTTCATGCACCAACATGTTAGGGATACAACCAGAGAGAGGAGAGGATGTTGCAGCAAGGCTGGATCTCATATTCACCTCGAATAGTTCAGACATAGGGGATATCACCCATGAAAGACCCCTTGGTGCTAGTGATCATGATGGTCTGAGTTTTGAATAGATTGTAGAGTTAACAGTGGAGAATGCAGGAGCACGAGAAAGAGAGAAACCGAACTTCGAAACAGGGGACTACATAGGAATGAGAAGTTTCCTGCATGAAGTGCAGTGGGAAAAAGAACTAGAGAGAAAGACAGTAAATGAAATGATTGAGATAGTGACCACTAAGTGCAGGGAGGCAGAGGAAAGGTTCATACCAAAGGGCAACAGAAAAAATGGCAAGACCAGAGTGAGCCCAGTGTTTAACTGGAGGTGTAAAGAGGCCAAAGCCAAATGTGTTAGAGCATGGAAAAGGTATAGAAGGCCAATGACTCAAGAGAACAAGGAGTTGAGCAGAACCTGAAACAAATATGCAGGGATAAGGAGAGAGGCCCAGAGGCAATACGAGAATGACATAGCATCAAAAGCCAAATCTGAACCAAAGTTGTTATACAGTCACATTAGGAGAAAAACAGACAAGGACCAGGTAATCAGGCTGAGGAAAGAAGGAGGGGAGCTCACAAAGAGTGACCAAGAAGTATGTGATGAATCAAACACAAGATTTAGAGAAGTATTCACAATAGAGTACGCTGAGGTCAGTGGTCAGTACGCTGAGGTCAGTGGTCAGTACGCTGAGGTCAGTGGTCAGTATGCTGAGGTCAGTGGTCAGTACGCTGAGGTCAGTGGTCAGTACGCTGAGGTCAGTGGTCAGTACGCTGAGGTCAGTGGTCAGTACGCTGAGGTCAGTGGTCAGTACGCTGAGGTCAGTGGTCAGTACGCTGAGGTCAGTGGTCAGTACGCTGAGGTCAGTGGTCAGTACGCTGAGGTCAGTGGTCAGTACGCTGAGGTCAGTGGTCAGTACGCTGAGGTCATACCTGCCTAAACTCTTGGGAGTTAGCGTGGGCTGTTACCAAGCACCATGGCTTGTTGTAGTGTTTTAGAATCTCAGGTTCAAGTGTTGAAGAAGGAGATTCTACTTCTTCAGGAGGAAAATAGGAGGCTGAAGCTTCGCATAGATGAGTTTGGGAGTGTGAGAAGGATTTAGCTGGTAAGGAGGAAATGGTCACAAACAGTAATAGTGGCAGCCGCTTTAAGTGGCAAGTAGTTCACAGTTCAGGAAGAAGGAAGATGAGAATTAACAGAGAAGATGTGAAGGTAGGAAATCGATTCTCTGTTCTCCAAGACGAGTGTACTTCAGTGGTTAGTGAGGGTGAAGGTACCACTGATTCCCCTGCTAATCAAGGTAAGAATATTTTAATAGGTGATTCTCAGGTAAGATATATGGACCGTGCATTTTGTAACAGAAACAGAAAGGTCAGACAGTGTGCCTTCCTGGAGCTGGTGTTGGTGACATAGTCAGCAGATTGAATAATATTATGGCAGGTAATGGAAACAAGCCCATTATCTGTCTTGGTGCTGGGGGTAATGATATTGGGAAGGGCAGGAGAGAAGAGCTGCTGGATAAGTACAGGTCAGCCACAGAAGTAGTTAGGTCTAAGGGAAGGATCCCAGTCATATGTAGCATCTTGCCTAGAAAGGGAGTGGGCAATGAATGGATGTCTAGGGCAATTGGTATAAATTGCTGGCTAGACAGGTACTGCAAGGAACTTGCAATCCCATTCATTGATAACTGGGACCTATTCTTTGGCAAACGTGATATATATGCAAGGGATGTGGTTCATCTCTCTGGGGATGGAGTGGTTGCATTAGCCATTTCGATTGAGAGGGTAACTGATGGCTTGACTAGGAATTTTTTTGATAGATTATAGAGGTATGGGTTTTTGGGAAACAATCAGGCTGCAGCATTAGGGTTAAAAACAGCAGTTATTACTGGGATACCTCAGGGATATGTTTAAAAGACAATATTCAAAATAAAGTTGCTAGTAATGGCAAATCAATTGATCAACAAAGAGAGATAGAGGGCAACGAGTGACTAGCTCCCTTAAGGTTTACTATACAAATAGTAGGAGTCTAAGAAATAAGATAGATGAGTTAAGATTACTTGCAAGTGTAGGTAATATAGATATTATTGGTATAACAGAGACCTGGTTCAACCTGAAAGATAGAGAAATGCCTTCTGAATGCAACATACAGGGTTATAAACTATTCCACACTGATAGGGTCAACAGGAAGGGTGGTGGAGTGGCGATGTAAGTCAGAGAAAATTTAAATTGTTGTCTCAGACATGATATAAGATTAGAAACATCGAACACAGAATCTGTTTGGCTACAGTTTCTCGAGGGACGTGACAAATTAATTTTGGGTGTGATTTATACCTGGAGTTTACCTGGAGAGAGTTTCGGGGGTCAACGCCCCCGCGGCCCGGTCTGTGACCAGGCCTCCTGGTGGATCAGCGCCTGATCAACCAGGCTGTTGCTGCTGGCTGCACGCAAACCAACGTACGAGCCACAGCCCGGCTGATCAGGAACTGACTTTAGGTGCTTGTCCAGTGCCAGCTTGAAGACTGCCAGGGGTCTGTTGGTAATCCCCCTTATGTGTGCTGGGAGGCAGTTGAACAGTCTCGGGCCCCTGACACTTATTGTATGGTCTCTTAACGTGCTAGTGACACCCCTGCTTTTCATTGGGGGGATGGTGCATCGTCTGCCAAGTCTTTTGCTTTCGTAGTGAGTGATTTTCGTGTGCAAGTTCGGTACTAGTCCCTCTAGGATTTTCCAGGTGTATATAATCATGTATCTCTCCCTCCTGCGTTCCAGGGAATACAGGTTTAGAAACCTCAAGCGCTCCCAGTAATTGAGGTGTTTTATCTCCATTATGCGCGCCGTGAAAGTTCTCTGTACATTTTCTAGGTCGGCAATTTCACCTGCCTTGAAAGGTGCTGTTAGAGTGCAGCAATATTCCAGCCTAGATAGAACAAGTGACCTGAAGAGTGTCATCATGGGCTTGGCCTCCCTAGTTTTGAAGGTTCTCATTATCCATCCTGTCATTTTTCTAGCAGATGCGATTGATACAATGTTATGGTCCTTGAAGGTGAGATCCTCCGACATAATCACTCCCAGGTCTTTGACGTTGGTGTTTCGCTCTATTTTGTGGCCAGAATTTGTTTTGTACTCTGATGAAGATTTAATTTCCTCATGTTTACCATATCTGAGTAATTGAAATTTCTCATCGTTGAACTTCATATTGTTTTCTGCAGCCCACTGAAAGATTTGGTTGATGTCCGCCTGGAGCCTTGCAGTGTCTGCAATGGAAGACACTGTCATGCAGATTCGGGTGTCATCTGCAAAGGAAGACACGGTGCTGTGGCTGACATCCTTGTCTATGTCGGATATGAGGATGAGGAACAAGATGGGAGCTAGTACTGTGCCTTGTGGAACAGAGCTTTTCACCGTAGCTGCCTCGGACTTTACTCTGTTGACGACTACTCTCTGTGTTCTGTTAGTGAGGAAATTATAGATCCATCGACCGACTTTTCCTGTTATTCCTTTAGCGCGCATTTTGTGCGCTATTACGCCATGGTCACACTTGTCGAAGGCTTTTGCAAAGTCTGTATATATTACATCTGCATTCTTTTTGTCTTCTAGTGCATTTAGGACCTTGTCGTAGTGATCCAGTAGTTGAGACAGACAGGAGCGACCTGTTCTAAACCCATGTTGCCCTGGGTTGTGTAACTGATGGGTTTCTAGATGGGTGGTGATCTTGCTTCTTAGGACCCTTTCAAAGATTTTTATGATATGGGATGTTAGTGCTATTGGTCTGTAGTTCTTTGCTGTTGCTTTACTGCCCCCTTTGTGGAGTGGGGCTATGTCTGTTGTTTTTAGTAACTGAGGGACGACCCCCGTGTCCATGCTCCCTCTCCATAGGATGGAAAAGGCTCGTGATAGGGGCTTCTTGCAGTTCTTGATGAACACAGAGTTCCATGAGTCTGGCCCTGGGGCAGAGTGCATGGGCATGTCATTTATCGCCTGTTCGAAGTCATTTGGCGTCAGGATAACATCGGACAGGCTTGTGTTAATCAAATTTTGTGGCTCTCTCATAAAAAATTCATTTTGATCTTCGACTCTCAGTCTGGTTAGCGGCTTGCTAAAAACTGAGTCATATTGGGACTTGAGTAGCTCACTCATTTCCTTGCTGTCATCTGTGTAGGACCCATCTTGTTTAAGTAGGGGCCCAATACTGGACGTTGTTCTCGATTTTGATTTGGCATAGGAGAAGAAATACTTTGGGTTTCTTTCGATTTCATTTATGGCTTTTAGTTCTTCCCGCGATTCCTGACTCCTAAAGGATTCTTTTAGCTTAAGTTCGATGCTTGCTATTTCTCTGACCAGTGTCTCCCTGCGCATTTCAGATATATTGACCTCTTTTAGCCGCTCTGTTATTCTTTTCCGTCGCCTGTAAAGGGAGCGCCTGTCTCTTTCTATTTTACATCTACTCCTCCTTTTTCTTAGAGGAATAAGCCTTGTGCATACATCGAGTGCCACCGAGTTAATCTGTTCTAGGCATAAGTTTGGGTCTGTGTTGCTTAGTATATCTTCCCAGCTTATATCGGTTAGGACTTGGTTTAGGCACCAAACCTTGATAGGGAGTGCAGTAAGCTGATATGGGATGAAATTCATAAGGCATCTAGATATGCAAATGTTGTGATAATGAGAGATTTTAACTTTAGACAAATTGATTGGAACAATATGACGGGAAATCTTGAGTCTAGTGACTTTCTTGATACGGTTCAGGATTGCTTTTTAGAACAGGTTGTGGCAGAACCAACTAGAGGAAACAATCTGCTTGACTTGGTTCTTGCCAACAAAGATTCACTAATTAATAATCTTGAGGTTAATGATGAGCTTGGGGAAAGTGATCACAAATCACTTAGTTTTAATATATCATGGAATTACCCAGATAACTGCAATCAAATCTCTGTCCCAGATTTTTGCTTGGCCGACTTCATGGGACTGAAAAATTACCTGGGTGGGCTACATTGGGATGTCCTGCCTATGGGTCAGGTAGGTGATCTTGGTTGCCAATATGACGTTCTTCAGAGCATAGTTCTAGCTGCCCAGACAACTTTTGTTCCAAGTAGGGAAATTAGATCTAACAAAAATGATCCCAAATGGATGAACAATAGATAAAAACATCTCATTGGTCAAAAGAGAGGCATATATAGGCGTATCAAAAGAGGGGATGGGCAGTTAAGAAATCAATATATTCAATTTAAAGAGAGAAATAAAGAAAGGAATAAGAAAAGCAAAAAGGGATTATGAGGCTAAGGTCGCAAGGGATTCAAAGACTAACCCAAAAGGGTTCTTTCAGGTATGCAGAAGTAAGATTAGGGACAAGATTGGCCCACTTAAGAGTAACTCTGGTCAGATCACTGACAGTGATAAGGATATGTGTGAAATTCTCATTACCTACTTCCTCTCAGTTTTCACCCAGGAAAATACTAACGATATTCCTGAAATAATAGATTATGTAGAACAGGATGATAAACTATGCACGATTGCAGTAACTAGTGACATGGTCCTCAGACAAATAGAGTAACTTAAACCTAACAAATCCCCAGGTCCTGATGAACTGTTTGCAAAGGTGTTAAAGGAATGTAAAGAGGAACTTAGCATACCTTTGGCTAATCTTTTTAACATATCACTACAAACTGGCATAGTGGAAAATGGCAAATGTAATACCTATTTACAAGGCAGGTGACAGGTCCTTGGCTTCGAACTATAGACCAATAAGCCTTACCTCCATAGTGGGAAAATTTATGGAATCAATAATTGCCGAAGCAATTCGTAGCCATCTTGATAGGCGCTGGTTGATTAATGACTCTCAACATGGTTTTACAAAGGGGCATTCCTGTCTTACGAATTTACTAACTTTTTTCACTAAGGTGTTTGAGGAGGTACATCGTGGTAATAAACATGATATTGTGTATATGGACTTTAGTAAGGCTTTCGATAAAGTTCCACACCAGAGGCTATTGAGGAAATTTAAGGCACACGGAATAGGAGGAGAAATTTTTTCCTGGGTAGAGGCATGGCTGACAAATAGGCAGCAGAGAGTTTGCATAAATGGGGAGAAATCAGAATGAGGGCACGTCACAAGCAGTGTTCTTCAGGGGTCATTGTTGGGCCCGTTGTTTTTCACAATTTACATAAACGACATAGATGAGGGAATAAATAGCGACATAAGCAAATTTGCTGATGACAACAAAATAGACCGTCCAATTCATTCTAATGAGGACACTAGAGCACTCCAGGATATGAATAGACTGATGCAATGGCCGAGAAGTGGCAGATGCAGTTTAATACTGACAAATGCAAAGTTCTAAATGTTGGACAGGTAAATAACCATGCAACATGTAAACTAAATAATGTAGAACTTAATACTACTGATTGCAAAAAGGATTTAGGAGTTCTGGTTAGCAGTAATCTAAAACCAACACAACAGTGCATTAGTGTTCGCAATAAAGCTAACAGAATTCTTGGCTTCATATCTAGAAGTATAAATAATAGAAGTCCTCAGGTTGTTCTTCAACTTTATATGTCCTCATTTAGACTATGCTGCTCAGTTCTGGTAACCATATTACAGAATGGATATAAATGCTCTAGAAAATGTACAGAGGAGGATGACAAAGATGATCCCATGTATCAGAAATCTTCCCTATGAGGATAGACTGAGGGCCCTGAATCTGCACTCTCTCGAAAGGCGTAGAATTAGGGGGATATGATCGAGGTGTATAAATAGAAAACAGGAATAAATAAAGGGGATGTAAATAGTGTGCTAAAAATTTCCAGCCAGGACAGGACTCGCAGCAATGGTTTCAAGTTGGAAAAATTCAGATTCAGGAAGGATATAGGAAAGCACTGGTTTGGTAATAGAGTTGTGGATTAGTGGAACAAACTCCCAAGTGCAGTTATTCAGGCTAAAACTTTGTGTAGTTTTAAAAATAGGTTAGATAAATACATGAGTTGGTGTGGGTGTTTGAGAGTTGGACCTGATTAGCTTGTGCTGCTGGGTCTGGTGCCGTGCTCCATCCATGAGTGGAGGTGACCAGACTGGGAGGGTCATTGGGATAATTGTGAGGGGGGTCATTGGGCTAATCCCAATTTGCCCAACCCAATTTTCAATGATACCCAAGAAATAAGCTTTGATAATTCTATTTATCCATGTGCAAGTCCCACTCAATCTCATGTATTTATCCAACCTAAATTTGAAGCTACCCAAGGTTTTAGCCCTACTTGGCAGACTGTTCCACTCGTCAACTACCCTATTTTCATGTGCCATGTGCGACTGTGTGTGTGAGACACACACACAGTCACACACACTGTGCAGATGTATAAATGAAAAACAGGAATTAATAAAGTGTAAGGGGTGTAAATTGCGTTTGATAAACATATTAGGTTGGATAAACACATGAGTGAGAGGAGTTGGATTTTTGTGGGACTTGTACACGAGTAAATAGAATTATCAAAGCTTATTGCTTGGGTAACATTGAAAATTGGGTTGGGCAAATATTCTGTTAGTGGGATGGATTGTGAAGGACCTGCCTAGTATGGGCCAACAGGCCTGATGCAGTATTTCTTCTTTCTTATGTGTGGAGCATCAGTCATCTCTTCATAACTCTACCTGTGCATCATATGGGAATCTTTAATGAAGGAACGTTTTGCCACACAGTGGCTTCATTGTACTGGACTGATGAAGCCACTGTGTGGCGAAACGTTTCTTCAGTAAAGATTCCCATATGTTGCACAAGTGTCTCAGTTCTTCAACTTGTTGGTTTTCAAAACCATTCATCATAACTCCACCTGTTGTGTATTCCTTGAGTAATGGTGAAATTGTAATAAAGTTGGTAGAATTACCGACAATATGTAAAGTAAAAGGACACAAGTGCAACTAATGTGACATTTTATTTTGGCAACGTTTCGCTCTCCAGGAGCTTTATCAAGCCAATATGTATTAGCTGACCTTTCAGAAACAGGCCGAGTATGTCAGGTCACGTGCTTTACTCAGACTCAACGCCATGAGAGCCATGACGAGGCACCGTGTAGGAGCGAGCAAAGATGTAATTCGCTTGTACTATATACAAGCTATACGCTCGCTCATTGACTTTGGTGCACCGGCATTAGCTCATCTCTTCCCGCAGAGCAGGCAAAGGGTGGAGGTCGTACAAAACCAGGCGATAAGAACTATGCTTGGGGCCCCCATCTGGACCAACACAGTATTGTAGATGACTTGTTCACAGAACCGACACGTTGATAAATTAGACACATGTGCAACTCTTGGGTATCATTATTAAGGAAACGTTTTGCCACACAGTGGCTTCATCAGTCCATACACAGGAGAAGCTTGAGGAACAGGAGGAGAATGAGGTAATCAGTCCCTCAACCACATCGACTCAAGGTTGAGTGACTGATTACCTCATTCTCCTCCTGTTCCTCAAGCTTCTCCTGTGTATGGACTGATGAAGCCACTGTGTGGCGAAACGTTTCCTTAATAAAGATACCCAAGAGTTGCACATGTGTTTAATTTATCAACGTGTCGGTTCTGTGAACCAGTCATCTACAATCCTGTCAGACACTGCAACTTCTTGGGGATTTAATACTTGGGAATTCTTTGCTTGCCTAACCCTTGGGCACGACCTACTTCTACATTGGGCAAATGTGACACCACCTATGACTGCTGCACCTCTCCTACCTACGGTTTATAAGCTCCTTCTCCGCTCATATGCCGTATTCTACTCAAGATTGATGGACTGACCACATCGACTCAAGGTTGAGGGACTGATTACCTCATTCTCCTCCTGTTCCTCAAGCTTCTTCTGCGTATGGACTGATGAAGCCACTGTGTGGCAAAACATTTCCTTAATAAAGATACCCAAGAGTTGCACATGTGTCTAATTTATCAACACAGTATGTCTGAGGCAGTATGTCTGAGGCCCGGCTTCCTTCCCTGGCTGACAGAGTAAGATACATAAATGCCTGCAAAGTAGCCACAATTCTGCACCAGCAGCAAGGTACCCCACTAAGAAGACGGATATTGACAACCATGACACAAGATCCCACACTCTTCACGGACTACTGGATTCGTTTTGTGCTGCTGGGCAGAAGCTGCTGCCTATACAACTACTCCTTGATAAGAGTTGTGACCTTCCTGTTGCTGTGTACCATCAACCACCTCCTTGGCGCCCAGATCCAACCAATGTTTGCATCATGCAACTACCCATCTCTAAGCGTCTCTGCAGTCAAGACACCCTCAGCAATCATGCTGAGACAAGCATGGCACTGGCAGAGGGAGGTACATGTGCAGTGTATTTCACAGATGGTTCTGTCGACCCTGACAGGAAGAGAGCAGCAGCTGGACTGTACCACAATGGTCTTACCTAACAACCACAATGGTCACACACAAGGCTGGTGACTTCCTGACCACTGCACGATCCTTCAAGCTGAGTTGGTGGCGATTCAGCAGGCAATGTCACATGCCCTACGACATCAACTCCGACCTGTCATAGATGGTGATTCCACCTCTGCAATCAATGCCCTCTCCCATCCTCAACCACAGAACAATGTTCACCTCATCACATCAATCCTGAGCATAATAACAGCCTTAGAGGTTCAGGGTAACAGATCGATATTGAACTGGATCCCCAGCCATGCTGGCATCTGGAGAAATGAGGCAGCAGATGATGCAGCCAAGGCAGCCACAGACTATCCACATGCTGGGATTACTGTCCCCATCAGCCTACGACAGATCAAACTGGTGGCTGCCAGAGCCATGAAACTTATTGGGGAGGTCTTAGGTGATACCCCATCTCAACAGTGGTTCCGAACAGTGACTCAGGGAGAACCCCCTCTATATGATAGAAGCTGGTCCAGAGCGCAGTGTACCGCCATCCATCGGCATCGTTTGGGCTTTCCCACAGCCAAGATGATGGTAGACAAGGCTGATGAGATGTGCCAGTTCTGCCAGCACGTTGCCCAGCACTCCTAACACACTATCTTCTGGAGTGCGAAGTTACTGAGGCACTCTGCAGGTAACTAGGACTGATATTCCCTCCTGAAGAGGACCCAGAGATGACTGCAGCCACACTAGTGTACCATGGAGTCAACGAACCAGACAAGGTGTTACCCGTGATAACGACATATCCTCCTCCTCACTAGTGTCCACAGTTAGGAGTACATATGGTGTTGTCACTTATGAGATGCACCAGCTGAACTGACCAGAAGAGTGTTTTTGTATGCGCATCATTGTAGAAACCTTTCTCCCTTGGGAGCCAGAGATGGGTCATCTCAAAATTGAGACCCGTGCCAGGACTATGGTCTTGGCGAACATTATACATACATACATCCAAGGACCCAGGCAGTATGAGACCCATATCACTGACCAGCTGTTTAGCCAAGACTGCTGAGAGGATGGTGTTAAACTGCCTCCTATGGAAACATGGACCCTCTCATCATCACATATTTGGCTTCACCAAAGGAGTGGGTACAGCAGAGCGCATAACCACCCTACTAAGCCAGATTGCTGATAGTAACAAAAAACCTAGTATCATTGTCTTCCTCGACCTTGAGAAGGCATTTGAGCTAGCCAGTCCCACAGCAATCCTAGCAATACTAGCTCAGACGGGAATCAAAGGACACCTCCTGGCCTGGATAGAGTCCTACCTTAGGAACAGGCAGGCCTGTGTCAGCTTTCAGGGACACTACTCTTCCTTTAAAACCCTGGAAAATGGCATGCCACAAGGAGGTGTGCTCAGTCCTACCTTGTTTAACGTCCTTATGCAGGAACTTGTGAGCCTTACCTTTCATAGTGGTATGCAGCTACTCAGCTATGCTGATGATCTTGCACTCATAGTGAATGGGAAAGGCAGTTTGGAGTGACAGGCTCAGAGAGCTTTGGACCTAATTACGCAGTCTTGCAAGGAACTAGGCCTCAAGATTTCGGCCGAGAAATCTCTTGCAATGATGTTCAAGGGACCAGGTCCTGTGAATAGATTACGTATTCAGGATATAGAACTTGAGTGGACAGGCTCCTACCTATACTTGGGAATCTACATTGATAAAAAGCTGACCTTTCAGAAACAGGCCGAGTTTGTCAGGTCACGTGCTCTACTCAGACTCAATGCCATGAGAGCCATGACGAGGCACCATGCAGGGGCAAGCAAAGATGTACTTCACTTGTAATATATACAAGCTATAAGCTCGCTCATTGACTACAGTGCACCAGCATTAGCTCATCTCTTCCCACAGAGCATGCAGAGGGTGGAGGTCGTACAAAACCAGGCGATAAGAACTATGCTTGGGGACCCCATCTGGACCAACACAGCATGTCTCAGATTTGAAGCCCGGCTTTCTTTCCTGGCTGACAGAGTAAGATACATAAACACCTGCAGAGTAGCCACAATTCTGCATCGGCAGCAAGGTACCCCACTAAGAAGATGGATATTGACAACCATGACACAAGATCTCTCTTCACGGACTACTCCTGGATCCATTCATTTTGTGCTGCTGGGCGGTAGCTGCTGCCTATACAACTACTCCTTGAGAAGAGTTGTGATGTTCCTGTTGCTGGATATCATCCACCACCTCCCTAGCACCCAGATCCGGCTGATGTTTGCATCATGCAACTGCCTATCTCTAAGCATCTCTGCAGTCAAGACACCCTCAGCAATCATGCTGAAACAAGCATGGCACTAGCAGAGGGAGGCACATGTGCAGTGTATTTCACAGATGGTTCTGTCGACCCTGACAGGAAGAGAGCAGCAGCTGGACTGTACCACAATGGTCACACACAAGGCTTATGACTCCCTGACCACTGCACGATCCTTCAAGCTAAGCTGGTGGCGATTCATCAGGCATTGTCACATGCCCTACGACATTGACTCCGACCTGTCATACACGTTGACTCCACCTCTGCAATCAGTGCCCTCTCCCATCCTCAACCACAGGACAATGTTCACCTCATCACATCGATCCTGAGCATAATGACAGCCTTAGAGGTTCAGGGTAACAGATCGACATTGAACTGGATCCCCAGCCATGCTGGCATCCGGGGAAATGAGGCGGCAGATGATGCAGCCAAGGCAGCCACAAAGTATCCACATGTTGGGATTACTGTCCCCATCAGCCTACAACAGACCAAACTAATGGCTGCCAGAGCAATGAAACTTATGGAAGAGGTCTTAGGTGATACCCCATCTCAACAGTGGTACCGAACAGTGACTCAGGGAGAACCCCCTCCACATGATAGAAGCTGGTCCAGAGCGCAGTGTATCGCCATCCATCGGCTTCGTTTGGGTTTTCCCACAGCCAAGATGATGGTAGATAAGGCTGAGGAGGAGATGTGCCAGTACTGCCAGCAAGTTGTCCAGTGCCCCCTAACACACTATCTTCTGGAGTGCAAAGTTACTGAGACACTCTGCAGGCAACTAGGACTGATATTCCCTCCTGAAGAGGACCCAGAGATGACTGTGGCCATGCTAGTGTACCATGGAGTCAATGAACCAGGCAAGCTGTTGCCCATGATAACGACATATCCTCCTCCTCACTAGTGTCCACAGTTAGGAGTACATACGGTGTTGTCGATTATGAGATGCACCAGGTGAACTGACCAGAAGAGTGCTTGAGCAGCATATGTCGCATCAATGTAGAACCCTTTCTCCCTCGGGAGCCAGAGACGGGTCATCGCAAGATTGAGACCCATGCCAGGACTATGGTCTTGGCGAACATTATACATGCATTCCTTTTTGTTAGTGTGACTTTGTAAACGTCGTCGTAAGCTCCTCTCTTTGTGTATAAGTAATGTACAATGGCATCAAAAACTAGTAGTGTGTGGAACTATTTCCTGCAACAATCAAATGACGTGGCGCAGTGTCTTTTGTGCAAAAAAGATTATTCACTGAAGGGGTATGGAACTACATCTTTGAAGAACCATTTAAAATCAATGCATAAATAACGGTTTGAAGAATTAGAAGCAGAAGAAAATGGCAGTCAAAGGAAAAACCATAGACGAGAAAGACTCCTTTGCAAAAAGTAAAGGCAGACTTAAAGCAAAGGAATGTGGGAGAATATTTCCAGACTGCAAAACTGTGGGATGCTTCTAACCCTATATCAAAGGAACTGGATAAATGTGTCACAGAAATGCTAGTTATGGATGATTTACCCTTCAGCCATGTTGAGGACATTGGATTCACGAGACTGATGGCTGAAGCTGCTCCACAATACAGGATAAAGCAGCAAAACGTTTATTCCTCATTGATATGCAATGATATGCACGAGTAAAAAAACAAAATCTGGTGTTTTATAACTACCTTGCAAAATCTGCATCGGCACGGATGTCAAGTTGTGACATCCACAATCCGCATCCACATCCACATCCACATTTTAGTATAAGCAGATATCCGCATCAGCAGAATAAGTAAGCAAGACATCCTAATACACATCCGCATCCGCGGATATCTAAATTTTTACATCCGATGCATCCGTAATACTTACAACCGAGGAAGAAGTGAAGAGGTTGCTGAGTGAGCTACACACCTCAAAGGCGATGGGGCCAGATAACATCTCTCCGTGTGTCTTGAGAGAGGGTGCATAAGTGCTATGTGTACCCCTAACAACAATATTCAACACATCTATCGAAACAGGGAGATTACCTGAGGTATGGAAGACAGCAAATGTAGTCCCAATTTTTAAAAAAAGGAAACAGACAAGAAGCACTAAACTATAGACCAGTGTCACTGACATGTATAGTATGCAAAGTCATGGAGAAGGTTATCAGGAGAAGAGTGGTAGAACACCTAGAAAGAAATGAGCTTAACAACAGTCAACACGGTTTCAGTGACGGGCAGTCCTGTGTCACAAACCTACTGGAGTTCTATGACAGGGTGACAGCAGTAAGACGAGAGAGACGGGTGGGTAGACTGCATTTTCTTGGACTGTAAGAAGGCATTTGACACAGTTCCACACACTGTTATCCCAGGCAGGGATAACAGAGAAGGAGCTACAGTGGATCAGGGAATACCTGTCAGGAAGACAACAGCGAGTCATGGTGAGGTGTCAGAGTGGGCACCTGTAACGAGTGGGGTTCTGCCTACAGCAGTGTTCCTCCTTTCTTATGTTCTTACATGGGTCAGTCTTAGGACTGGTGCTGTTTCTGGTATTTGTGAACGACATGACAGAAGGAATAGACTCCAAAGTGTCCCTGTTTACAGATGATGTGAAGTTGATGCGAAAAATTCAATCGGATGAGGACCAAGCAGAATTAAAAAAGGATCTGGAGAGGCTGTAGGCATGATCCAGCAACTGGCTCCTGGAGTTCAACCCCACCAAATGCAAAGTCATGAAGATTGGGGAAGGGCAAAGAAGACCACAGACGGAGTACAGTCTAGGGGGCCAGAGACTTCAAGCCTCACTCAAGCAAAAGAATTTTGGGGTGAGTATAACACCGGGCACATCTCCGGAGGTGCACATCAACCAAGTAACTGCTGCAACATGCAGGCGCCTAGCAGACCTAAGAACAGCATTCCTTCATCTTAATAAGGACTCGTTCAGGACCCTGTATACTGTGTACGTCAGGCCCATATTGGAGTATGCAGCATTAGTTTGGAACCCACATCTAGCTAAGCATGTAAGGAAGCTAGAGAAAGTGCAAAGATTTGCAACAAGGCTAGTCCCGGAGCTAAGGGATATATCCTACTAGGAAAGATTAAGGGAGATCGACCTGACGACACTGGAGGACAGGAGAGGTAGGGGGGGATATGATAACTTATAAAATACTGAGAGGAATCGACAAGGTAGACAGGGGTCACAGTTGGAAGTTGAAGACTCAGATGAATCACAGGGACGTTAGGAAGTATTTCTTCAGTCAGAGTTATCAGGAAGTGGAATAGTCAGGGAAATGATGTAGTGGATGCAGGATCCATACATAGCTTTAAGAAGAGGTATGATAACGCTCATGGAGAAGGAAGAGTGACCCAGTAACGGTCAGTGAAGAGGCGGGGCCAGGAGCTATGAATTGATCCCTGCAGCCACAAATAGTTGAGTACATGCACGCACGCATATACAACAGGCCTAGTGTCTAAACGACATGTGCCTGGGACAAAATGCTAACTGTGTAGTGTGTATCACTTAATGTATATACACTGTATCAATGTATATACACATGTGTATCATTCATTGTATATACACTGTGTAGTATCAGTGTATATACAATGTAATATGTATCACTCAGTATATATACACTGTGCAAAGGATTTCACTCATTGTATGCACACTGCATAGTATCTAAATGCATGTACACTGAGTGTATATCTGTGTATATACACTCAGTGTCTCAGTGTATATGGACTTATTGTATATCTCAGTGTATATATAATGAGTGTATATCTTAGTGCATATACACTGAGTGTATATGTACTGAGACATACACTGTATATACAATGAGTATATCTCAGTGTATTCTCACTGAGATATATAGAGTGTATATCTCAGTGTATATACATTGAGTGTATGTCTCAGTTATATACACTGTATATCTCAGTGTATATACACAATATCTCAGTGTATATACACTGTATATCTCAGTGTATATACACTGTATATCTCAGTGTATATACACTGTATATCTCAGTGTATATACACTGTATATCTCAGTGTATATACACTGTATATCTCAGTGTATATACACAATATCTCAGTGTATATACACTATATCTCAGTGTATATACACAATATCTCAGTGTATATACACTGTATATCTCAGTGTATATACACTGTATATCTCAGTGTATATACACTGTGTATCTCATTGTGCATACAATGTGTGTATACATCTGTCTATATAAACTGAATGTATATCTCATTGTATATACACTAAGTGTTTATCTCTATGTACATTAAGTGCAAATCTCAATGTATATACAATGAGTAGCCTGGTGGTTAACGCTCTCGCTTCACACGGCGAGGGCCTGGGTTCGATTCCCAGCCAGAGTAGAAACATTGGACGTGTTTCTTTCAACCTGTTGTCTATGTTCCCCATCAGTAAAATGGGTACCTGGGTGTTAGTCGACTGGTGTGGGTTGCATCCTGGGACACTGACCTAAGGAGGCCTGGTCACAGACCGGGCCGCGGGGGCGTTGACCCCCGGAACTCTCTCCAGGTCCAGGTACCTATCTCAGTGTAAAATATGCTAAGTGGTAAATAGAGTTCTGATAATATAATCGACTGATAAGACAGTGATTAGATGATTGTATTGTGTATTATTATTATGATAATTGTCTATTTATGTTAGTTAATATTATTATTAGTATTATCTCGTTATTATTATAATTTTTATTAATTTTATTATTATTATTATTAGTATTATTATTCTTCTTCCAGGCTTCAAGAACAACAACAGTGGTGGTTGATGCAGCAGCACAACAACAGTCAAGATGATCAACAAGAATTTATTGCCTCTCAAGATTCACTTCTTTCTATTCTGGGCAGGTGAGATATCTCACTTTCTTCTATATATCTCTCACAAACTCTTCTTCTCTCACTTATCCTCACACTCTTCCTCTCACTCTTCCTCTCACTCTTCACCTCTCTCTTCACCTCTCTCTTCACCTCTCTCTTCACCTCTCTCTTCACCTCTCTCTTCACCTCTCTCTTCACCTCTCTCTTCACCTCTCTCTTCACCTCTCTCTTCACCTCTCTCTTCACCTCTCTCTTCACCTCTCTCTTCACCTCTCTCTCTCTCTCTCTCTCTCTCTCTCTCTCAACTCTCCTCTCTCTCTCTCTCTCTCTCTCTCTCTCTCTCTCTCTCTCTCTCTCTCTCTCACACAAACACTCTCCCTCTCTCTCTCTTCCTCTCACTCTCTCTCTCTCTCTCTCTCTCTCTCTCTCTCTCTCTCTCTCTCTCTCTCTCTCTCTCTCTCTCTCTCTCTCTCTCTCTCTCTCTCTCTCTCTCTCGTCCTCTCACTCTCATTACATATGTCCCTCATATAGATTTCAAACCTAGCAAACTAACCAGCAGATAGTCTTTAAACCTACTAGCCCTCATTGTACTTAACCATACATTTCCCCCTCCCCCAGCATACTCATCCATACTACCATTTATGATGGTGGTAGCGAGGCAGTTAGGCATCCCAGTGGCCACCCAGGGCATAATAACCTCTGTTATCATTGTGACTTCCATGGTCTTCAAGCCGGCCATCTCGGCCCTAGCGGACAGCCTACCAGCCTACCGCAAGTCCATCTTCATAGGCCTACTGGCGGCTATGGTGCTGGGGTTGGGGCCCATTGGAATGATATCACCACTGATTGGTCCTTCAAATCGTACCGGGTTGCTGGTCCTGCGAAGCGAATCCACAACTGATCCTTTGAACTGGATCCCTGGATATCAGGTCCCAGCAGGAAAGAACCAGAGTGCGGTGTCTTTCCTCACCCCTGATACTGGTAGGTTATCACTGATATCTCTTCTCACTATGTGTAGAGCTTTATTAAGTTTCACACTGTGTAGAACTTTATAAATCATGTTTCATTGTGTAAAGCTTTATTAAGCCTTGTTTCACTCTGTGTACAGCTTAATCAAGTCATGTTTCATTGCAAGGTGAAAATGAGATATGTTCTATGCCCTAAAATGACTCTAAGCTACACTTCCCATGTCCGGTCTTTCCCCATGTCCTAATTCCAGCTCTATTTCTTCCACAGGGGAGTGCTATGTATCCAGTGCTTGGGACTGCATAGCTGTATGTCCTAATGGAGACCCATGTCCAATTGCGTACATATCCACCATTGGGGCCACTCTCACCCATGTCCCAGTGGGAGAGAAGGATATTCCTGAGAAGTACATGTCCAGGGAGCAGGTGTCAGACGTGTCCAGTGGACATGTGTTAGAGGGATACATGTCCAACGAAGAGGTGGAAATGGATTCAGTGGACAAGGGGATCGAAACGAAGATGAAGTATGTCCAAACACGTCCAGATATGCTGGTTGATCAGAGTGTAGACGGACCATTAACAATCCCATCCATCCCGACACCAGAGGATTTGTTAACCAGGAATGTACCATTAATGAATCAGTCTGTCCTGACACCAAAGGATTCATTAACCATCAACAGACCATTAACGAACCCATCTGTACTGATACCAGATGATTCATTAACCAGCAACAGCAATGGACCTTTAGCGAACCAGTCCATTCTGACACTAGAGGATTCGCTAATCAGGAATGGATCATTAACGAACCCATCTGCTCTGACACCTCACAGGACCAGCAAAGTCATCTGGACCAGCTGGACCATTCACACAGTTGAAGGCCTCATACCACAAACCATTGAACCACTAAACATAAGGTAAGTACAGTGGAACTCGCGTATTTGAACTTAATTGGTTCCTAGGTGGTGTTCGAATTGTGAAAAGTTCAGTGTCTAAAACAGGCTTTAATTATCAGCCTCACACACTAGAGAAAGTTCAACTGACTCTTTCAAAAGTCTCTGAGAGTTAAGTCAGTGTCAGAGGTCAACTCAAAACACTTTTGAAACAGAGCTTTCCTATAAAGTTTTTTGCAACTGAATTTTGAACAAGTAAGTGCATTCAGACTCCAGAAAAACGTTCAAAAACCAGGTCAATTTTTTCTGAACAAAATTGTTTGGACTCCGGTTTGTCTGAGGTCTGGTACGTTCAAACACCTGGGTTCCACTGTGTGTCTGTGTATATACGTATGTATGTCGTGTTGAATAGGTAAAACTTGCGATTTTGGCTTAAATGGCAATGCTCTTCTTACCGAGTAAAGCAAGCGAAAATTTGTGTATGCAACAGCTTCGGGTCAGATTTGGCTTTTGCTGCTTATGTCACTTGCATATTGCCTTTGGGCCTCCCTTCTTACCTGTGCATATTCATTTCTGGCTCTACGACTTCTCTCCTTATTCTCCTGGGACCTTTGCCTTCTAAACTTGTGTATGCAATAATTTCGCGAAAGTCATTCTGAACCTAATGAAAAAAAATATGTTTCATTGTGTTTATTTTTTTTTCTTTGTAAATTTATCTAAAATATATTTAATTTGGGTTTGGCTAAATTAAATTGCGTTTGTTATACTAAGGTTAGGTAATTTTTTTAAGGTTCTTTTGGTATAAAATTTTAAATTTTTGCATTAATATAAATAAATATATCCTTAAAAGCATAAGAGAAAATTTTAGAAAGGACTTAAATTTAATGAGTTCTTGCTTAGTGACCAGTTTTACCTATTCGACACGACATTATATATATATATATATATATATATATATATATATATATATATATATATATATATATATATATATATATATATATATATATATATATATATATATATATATATATAAAATATATATATATATATATATATATATATAGGTAGTAGGTTGGTAGACAGCAACCACCCAGGGAAGTACTACCGTCCTGCCAGATGACTGTGAAACAAAAACCTGTAATTGTTTTGCATGATGGTAGGATTGCTGGTTTCTTTTTCTGTCTCATAAACACGCTAAGATAACAGGGATATCTTGCTACTCCTACTAACACTTTGGTCACACTTCACAGACACGCACATGCATATATATATATACATACATCTAGGTTTTTCTCCTTTTTCTAAATAGCTCTTGTTCTTTTTTTATTTCTTCTATTGTCCATGGGGAAGTGGAAAAGAATCTTTCCTCCGTAAGCCATGCGTGTCGTATGAGGCGACTAAAATGCCGGGAGCAATGGGCTGGTAACCCCTTCTCCTGTATACAATTACTAAAAAAGAGAAGAAGAAAAACTTTATAAAACTGGGTTGCTTAAATGTGCGTGGATGTAGTGCGGATGACAAGAAACAGATGATTGCTGATGTTATGAATGAAAAGAAGTTGGATGTCCTGGCCCTAAGCGAAACAAAGCTGAAGGGGGTAGGAGAGTTTCAGTGGGGGGAAATAAATGGGATTAAATCTGGAGTATCTGAGAGAGTTAGAGCAAAGGAAGGGGTAGCAGTAATGTTAAATGATCAGTTATGGAAGGAGAAAAGAGAATATGAATGTGTAAATTCAAGAATTATGTGGATTAAAGTAAAGGTTGGATGCGAGAAGTGGGTCATAATAAGCGTGTATGCACCTGGAGAAGAGAGGAATGCAGAGGAGAGAGAGAGATTTTGGGAGATGTTAAGTGAATGTATAGGAGCCTTTGAACCAAGTGAGAGAGTAATTGTGGTAGGGGACTTGAATGCTAAAGTAGGAGAAACTTTTAGAGAGGGTGTGGTAGGTAAGTTTGGGGTGCCAGGTGTAAATGATAATGGGAGCCCTTTGATTGAACTTTGTATAGAAAGGGGTTTAGTTATAGGTAATACATATTTTAAGAAAAAGAGGATAAATAAGTATACACGATATGATGTAGGGCGAAATGACAGTAGTTTGTTGGATTATGTATTGGTAGATAAAAGACTGTTGAGTAGACTTCAGGATGTACATGTTTATAGAGGGGCCACAGATATATCAGATCACTTTCTAGTTGTAGCTACACTGAGAGTAAAAGGTAGATGGGATACAAGGAGAATAGAAGCATCAGGGAAGAGAGAGGTGAAGGTTTATAAACTAAAAGAGGAGGCAGTTAGGGTAAGATATAAACAGCTATTGGAGGATAGATGGGCTAATGAGAGCATAGGCAATGGGGTCGAAGAGGTATGGGGTAGGTTTAAAAATGTAGTGTTAGAGTGTTCAGCAGAAGTTTGTGGTTACAGGAAAGTGGGTGCAGGAGGGAAGAGGAGCGATTGGTGGAATGATGATGTAAAGAGAGTAGTAAGGGAGAAAAAGTTAGCATATGAGAAGTTTTTACAAAGTAGAAGTGATGCAAGGAGGGAAGAGTATATGGAGAAAAAGAGAGAGGTTAAGAGAGTGGTGAAGCAATGTAAAAAGAGAGCAAATGAGAGAGTGGGTGAGATGTTATCAACAAATTTTGTTGAAAATAAGAAAAAGTTTTGGAGTGAGATTAACAAGTTAAGAAAGCCTAGAGAACAAATGGATTTGTCAGTTAAAAATAGGAGAGGAGAGTTATTAAATGGAGAGTTAGAGGTATTGGGAAGATGGAAGGAATATTTTGAGGAATTGTTAAATGTTGATGAAGATAGGGAAGCTGTGATTTCGTGTATAGGGCAAGGAGGAATAACATCTTGTAGGAGTGAGGAAGAGCCAGTTGTGAGTGTGGGGGAAGTTCGTGAGGCAGTAGGTAAAATGAAAGGGGGTAAGGCAGCCGGGATTGATGGGATAAAGATAGAAATGTTAAAAGCAGGTGGGGATATAGTTTTGGAGTGGTTGGTGCAATTGTTTAATAAATGTATGGAAGAGGGTAAGGTACCTAGGGATTGGCAGAGAGCATGCATAGTTCCTTTGTATAAAGGCAAAGGGGATAAAAGAGAGTGCAAAAATTATAGGGGGATAAGTCTGTTGAGTGTACCTGGTAAAGTGTATGGTAGAGTTATAATTGAAAGAATTAAGAGTAAGACGGAGAATAGGATAGCAGATGAACAAGGAGGCTTTAGGAAAGGTAGGGGGTGTGTGGACCAGGTGTTTACAGTGAAACATATAAGTGAACAGTATTTAGATAAGGCTAAAGAGGTCTTTGTGGCATTTATGGATTTGGAAAAGGCGTATGACAGGGTGGATAGGGGGGCAATGTGGCAGATGTTGCAAGTGTATGGTGTAGGAGGTAGGTTACTGAAAGCAGTGAAGAGTTTTTACGAGGATAGTGAGGCTCAAGTTAGAGTATGTAGGAAAGAGGGAAATTTTTTCCCAGTAAAAGTAGGCCTTAGACAAGGATGTGTGATGTCACCGTGGTTGTTTAATATATTTATAGATGGGGTTGTAAGAGAAGTAAATGCGAGGGTCTTGGCAAGAGGCGTGGAGTTAAAAGATAAAGAATCACACACAAAGTGGGAGTTGTCACAGCTGCTCTTTGCTGATGACACTGTGCTCTTGGGAGATTCTGAAGAGAAGTTGCAGAGATTGGTGGATGAATTTGGTAGGGTGTGCAAAAGAAGAAAATTAAAGGTGAATACAGGAAAGAGTAAGGTTATGAGGATAACAAAAAGATTAGGTGATGAAAGATTGAATATCAGATTGGAGGGAGAGAGTATGGAGGAGGTGAACGTATTCAGATATTTGGGAGTGGACGTGTCAGCGGATGGGTCTATGAAAGATGAGGTGAATCATAGAATTGATGAGGGAAAAAGAGTGAGTGGTGCACTTAGGAGTCTGTGGAGACAAAGAACTTTGTCCTTGGAGGCAAAGAGGGGAATGTATGAGAGTATAGTTTTACCAACGCTCTTATATGGGTGTGAAGCGTGGGTGATGAATGTTGCAGCGAGGAGAAGGCTGGAGGCAGTGGAGATGTCATGTCTGAGGGCAATGTGTGGTGTGAATATAATGCAGAGAATTCGTAGTTTGGAAGTTAGGAGGAGGTGCGGGATTACCAAAACTGTTGTCCAGAGGGCTGAGGAAGGGTTGTTGAGGTGGTTCGGACATGTAGAGAGAATGGAGCGAAACAGAATGACTTCAAGAGTGTATCAGTCTGTAGTGGAAGGAAGGCGGGGTAGGGGTCGGCCTAGGAAGGGTTGGAGGGAGGGGGTAAAGGAGGTTTTGTGTGCGAGGGGCTTGGACTTCCAGCAGGCATGCTTGAGCGTGTTTGATAGGAGTGAATGGAGACAAATGGTTTTTAATACTTGACGTGCTGTTGGAGTGTGAGCAAAGTAACATTTATGAAGGGATTCAGGGAAACCGGCAGGCCGGACTTGAGTCCTGGAGATGGGAAGTACAGTGCCTGCACTCTGAAGGAGGGGTGTTAATGTTGCAGTTTAAAAACTGTAGTGTAAAGCACCCTTCTGGCAAGACAGTGATGGAGTGAATGATGGTGAAAGTTTTTCTTTTTCGGGCCACCCTGCCTTGGTGGGAATCGGCCGGTGTGATAATAAAAAAAATATATATATATATATATATATATATATATATATATACACATATATAATGTCGTGCAGAATATGTAAAACTGGTCAATTAGCAAGAACTCATTTAAAATTAAGTCCTTTCTAAAATTTGCTCTTATACGTTTAAAGATCAATGTCAATGTAAAAATTTATAATTTTGCATCAAAAGAATCTTAGAAAACTTATCTAACCTTATTATAACAAGAACAACTTATTTTAGCCTAACCCAACTAAATATATTTTAGATTTGTTTACAATAATTTCATACTGAGCAAATACAGTGAAATATATTTTTTTTGTTAGGTTCAGAAAGATTTTGGCGAAATTATTGCATACACAAATTTTCACTTGTCCTATATGGGAAGATGAGCGTTGCTATTTAAGCCAAGATAGCAAGTTCTGCCTATTCGGCACGATATATATATATATATATATATATATATATATATGTATATAAGTAGTGAATTTTTCCACTGAGCGGTGTATCCGGTTTAGGGCCTTCCACTGAGCGGTGTATCCGGTTTAGGACCTTCCACTGGGCGGTGTATCCGGTCTAGGACCAGCGGCTGGAGGGTCCCCTTTTCACACCTAGGTGTTACTTCCGGTTTGACCTTGACCTCGCCCTCGAGACTACCTCACCCTTGACCCCCCGCCCACGACCCCCCCGCGACCCCCCGTCGCGCCGCGCGCGCCCCGCCTGCGCACCCGCCCGCGCCCTTCGCGACCCCCGCCCGCGCCCTTCGCGACCCCCGCCCGCGCCCTTCGCGACCCCCGCCCGCGCCTTCTGCTGCGCCTTCTGCAGCGTCGTCCGGATCGCCCCCGCGTCTCGATTATTTTTCCGATTTTTTTCGATTTTTTTTTGAATTTCATTTTCTTGTGCTCTCCATCTCCTCGAATCAAATTTTTAAGGTTCCCCCTCCCACTTTCACCCCCCCACCCCCATTTCCCCAAAATTTCTCGATAATACAAGTTTTTTGGATTCCCCCCTATGGGGTTTTCGAAATTCTCCATCTCCTTGGATCCCCCTCCCACTTTCACCCCCCAACCCCAAAAATTTCTCGATAATACAAGTTTTTGGATTCCCCCCTATGGGGGTTTCGAAATTCCCCCCACCCCACTTTCACCTCCCCTCAACCCCCAAAAAATTTCTCAATATTACCAAGTTTTTGGATTCCCCCCTCTGGGGGTAAGCATGCTTACTACAGGTCTAAACAAGTCAAATGAACTAAGAAGGGTGTTTACTCGGCGGTCAGTGACGTCACACATACAAGCTGAATCTTGTCGACCCTTTTAGTTCATTAAAGTTAATAAGGGGACATAGTAGTGACGTCACGCGCACACAGGTTGAAACTTGTCGATCCTTTTAGTTCATTAAAGTTAATAAGGGGATATAGTACCTACATCATAGGGAAAACATTTTCATCATCAGAAAGACACATTTCAGGATAACACTAATACACAATATTTTTTTTTCATTATTTATTATACAGCCATTTCTGGTAATACATCACTCTATTCTCCTACGTTTAGATGGTGGAATATCAGGGTGTCCATAAGCCAAGGATTCATTAGTATTCAAATGATATCTTTTATCATCAAAGGCTGACAAACCTCTCTTATTAATTCTTACCGTACATATTTCACCTTTTACATTACTTATAGACTTACACGCGAATAATTCTCTATCTACATTTGATAAAACATTCTTATATCTTGCATGTGTTAATAATGGCATAAATTGCGAAGGAATACCCTTGGCTCTGCTGACAGTAGTTGATCTTCCAGCAATCTTGACAGAATACATTTTAGCTTTCAGGGCTATCAACTCGCTAATATGGTTATCACACATTTCAGATTTCAATAACCCCAGCTCCCCTTTTCTACTATCATCATATAAGGGATGCTCAGGACTGAAATTTGAAAAATCCATATAACCTAACAATGGTTCACTTTTTAACTCGGTGTACAAATCTTTACATTTCAAGCTAAAAATATACGAGTCGGTATCGGTATAAAGAAGTCTTACATCATCACCATAATGCTGTTTTAAAACTTTATACCAAAAATGATACAATTTCTTTTTAGCTATCTCAAGAATTTGAAAACCGAGATAAAGTGGTTGCTTAACTTCTAATATATCTTTATTGAATGTGCAAATCACTCTATCTTGATTTAAATGTGTGATATTTTTTAACAAAGGATCTTTACTCGCTCTAATAAATGCTTTCTCATTATTGATATATCTATATTTCTCAGCATACTTTGTAATATTCAACAATGATTTCCCATATATGGCGTTATTAGTTAATTTGAAGGCTTTTGACTTGATAGGACATCTTGTAGCTGTTCTCTGTGCAATATTAGTTGATATGAAAGGTTCTAAAAATTTTGACTGAGTATATTCATATATGGTATGAACCTTTTCCACCTCTAACCCAAGTTCCAGTAATAACTGTAACAATTCTAGACTGATCAAATAATTTTTCTGAGGTAAATGACTGCCCACTAATTTCCCATTAGATTTGGGGATCTTTCTACCTTCATTTTTCAATATAGATTCACAATAAGGAGATAACATCTCTTCTGATATATTCATGTGTGATAATATTAAAGGAAGTTCATCAGTGAGTCTAGCTACCTCGGGGGATATGTGCTTGGTATCACATTCTATCCAATATCCCTTTTGACCTTCACACGAAACATTACTTAATCCCACATCGAGGATAGCATTCTTCTCGTCATTCGATAATTTTCTGATACCATTCTGTGGAAGAGCTTCAACCATCGCACTAGCATACAAAGAATTGAAATCTAGATATAGAATATGAGTGCCCATTCCACTCTCAACATCAAAATTAGGGTTAATTAGGGGATTATCTGCTTTAGAATACTGATTAATTGCGCACGTAAACCCACCTCTGAGATTCCTTTTAATCAAGTCATATAATTCATGGGAATATATCATATCTAATCTTACATTAGTTTTCAATAGGAATGCATCCCAACTGAATGATGGTAAACTTATATAATTACTAACGTCTAGCTTATAAATATCTTTGAGTGTTTTACGCCACTCCATGAAGACATCGGCTAACAAACCAACATCTGTCTTGAGATATAACATCAAGTAATCTCCTAAAGTCTTACATTTACCCAACTCAAACACTTTCAATGCATGTTCATAATCTTCTTGGCTGATAGCGCTATTTCTCAAAGAATTAAAAAAATGATCTTGACTCGGTAATTTTGTTTCATCGAGCTTCTTTAAACTATCAATATAATCATAACACAAAATTTGTTTTCCTTTAAATAATAAAGGTAAGACATCTCGAGGCACATCTTTCAGAATAGCCTCTGTATATTTCAGGGATTTACCTGCCTTGATATGTTGTTCTGCTAACGTGGAAAGAGATCCATTCAATAAAGACAGTGAATCTTGAAACCTAACCTTACCTATGTCTACTTTCAAGAATTTGAATCCTTGTTTCGAATGAATTTCAACGTTATATTTATCAACATTCAATTCCTTTAAAATTATTCCTAAATCATACGATATGTTATGACAAAAAAGCAATAATTTCTCTCTCTTGTCTTTACACTGCATATTACAACGTGCACAATAGGCTCCAATATAATTATTGAAATTTAAAGTATGGTCATGGTGTTTATGTTTGTCCTTGGGTTTTTTGAAGGTGTTACCACATAATTCACAAGTGTTCTGAGAATCATGCCTCATCTTATCCTCCTCTGACATATGAATTTCATGATACTGTCTTCTATACTTTATTTTATTCCATTCACCACTAACATTTAAAATGAAATGATTAACAGCATCCTCCCCCTTATAACTCTTTATACACACTATTTCTCCTTTGCGATCAAATATAATATAACAATAGGCAATGGCTTTATGATGAGACTTAATTTTACCTGCCGGGAGAGTGGTGTCTAATAAGATAAGATAAGATTTCGTTCGGATTTTTAACCCCGTAGGGTTAGCCACCCAGGATAACCCAAGAAAGTCAGTGCGTCATCGAGGACTGTCTAACTTATTTCCATTGGGGTCCTTAATCTTGTCCCCCAGGATGCGACCCACACCAGTCGACTAACACCCAGGTACCTATTTGCTGCTAGGTGAACAGGACAACAGGTGTAAGGAAACGTGTCGAAATGTTTCCACCTGCACATTCGAAATCAAATACACCGATATATTCGCTGGAATGTGTATGACTAAAATTTTCAAAGTGTACTGTTGTTCCTTCCGGGGGGAATACGAGAATCTGATTGATTTTACATCCATCTTCGTGGATATCTAACTCTTCCTGTGTATTCAACTTCATCAAACAACTATGACAGTGCTTCTTTACACCTTTTTCTGTCATTATCGTTCTAACATACCCGTCAAAATCTTTGATTAAAACCAAATGTCTTTCATTCAACAATAACGCACACATAATGTCCTTATATTTCTTATTCCCCTTACGACACATAGCCATAAATGTCCTATCTTGATCCTTTCTTAATTGATAAACATATAATGACACTTTATTTTCCTTCTCTAATATTCCTAACTTATCACGCGTAATGGGGAAATCATCTATAGAAGATTTTGCATGATTAAGACAACCTCTCTTAGTAGTAACTGCTCTGCGAATATCACGCCATGACATGTTCTTTTTATGACATTGATAGGCAGCAAAAACACGCAGTACACATAACCCATCATTAATCTCTGGATTAAATACATATTGGTTCCCTTGCAGTTTCTCGGGATATGCCACATATGACCCCACTCCCACTCTGAATTCTACTTTAACATACTCGATACTGAAAGATTCGATTTGATCTATGATCCAGCCAGATCCTTCCTGATCTTGCAACTCTGACTCGTATCTTTCTAATATTGTTCCCACCCATCGATCAAATACTTCAGAGATTTCCTCTTCACTTACTAACTCAAATGCTAAATTTATCACAAATTGTCCATTTTGATCATCACCCGATATGTTTTGACGTAATGTCCTTATAACTATAATTGGGTGGATTCTGAGCGACATTGCTAGAGGCGATCTATCATACATATCTCGCATCTGTTCTGTAAAATAATCCCTATAAACATGTAAATACATTCTTAACTCTCTGTTATAAGTTGAAGGAACACTATATTTCCTCACTGTATGTCTACCTCTAACTTTCTGGATATATGTAATAACTTCTGGGCTCTCATCTTCACTATTATCATTACTGTCAGACACGTCATGCGAGGTAGTTGCTCTCTCATCATTAATGGGGGCAGAAGTATCCGCACCTCCGCATTGTGAGGTACCAACACTAGCACTCTCACCACCAAGCTGTGCAGTTTGATTCACAACACTACCAGGTGTATTTCCTGCAGAGGAAAAAAAGTATATCCAATTCATAACCCAAAAAAATATTAAGATTTCAATGAACAGAGGAAAAAAAAAGCATATCCAATTCATAACCCAAAATATTAAGATTTCAATGAATAGAACAAAATCTTTTTCTCGAGTGACTAGCACATTTTCACAACAAAAAGATCACAATTGGATACATACCTGTTTCTATAGCCTTCTTCCATAAAGCATCTACACGTGCCCACTCATTATCCAATTGCAACAACCTTTCATTGCGTTGTACACCACCTTTCTTGATTACCAACGAACGCCTCCTTCTAATCGACAATCTTCTCTTCACCAATGCTTCCAGGTATTTCGAATATATGTTATCCCCTGTTAAGAATTTCACTTATTAACACACTAACCCAGTATAAATTTCACTCGTATGCTTCAACAAAAGTTAACCCAAATTTCACTCGTATGCTTCAACAAAAATTAACCCAAATTTCACTCGTATGCTTCAAAAATTAACCAAAATTTCACTCGTATGCTTCAACAAAAGTTAACCCAAATTTCACTCGTATGCTTCAACAAAAAATTAATCCAAATTTCACTCGTATGCTTCAACAAAAATTATCCTAAATCATTAAACATGTAAAAAAAAAAAAACAAGAATTTTCTAAGTACAACTTACCTTTCTCCATGATGTGCGGTTGGAAAAGATGAGGTCCTTTAACCCTTTGACTGTTTCCCACGTATAAATACGTCTTACAAGCCAAGCCAATGTTTCTGACATATTTATACGCATAAATTCTAGCAGCTTCAAATCAAGCAGGAGAAAGCTGGTAGGCCCACATGTGAGAGAATGGGTCTCCATGGTCAGTGTGCACCATATAAAAAAAATCGGGGAGCCAGTGGTGCATTGTGGGAATGCCATTTCAGTTGTCCTTTTTCAGCATGTCTAGCGGTAAGAAATATGTGATTCCCCAGCAAATCTGGGACTCTTCTCTTCCCAAGTGATGCTCTAACACAGATGGAAGTGTCAGTGAAGATCAATTTCATGATTTGGAGGAGTTTGAGACCAAAAGCAATGGAGGAGGAGGAGGGGGAGGAGGGGAGGAAGAGGAGGAGGAGGAGGAGGAGGAGGAGGAGGGAAGGAAGAGGAGGAGGAGGAGGAGGAGGAGGAGAAGAAGAAGAGGAGGAGGAGGAGGAGGAGGAGGAGGAAGAAGAAGATGTAATAATATTGTTCCCTTGAAGCAAGAAAAAAAAAAGTCCACCCCATGACAGTGACAAGATAAGGGGAGATAACATCTGATAAGAGCTGACTTTGATGAGCGTAAAGGAGGGTAATATTACATGAAAATCGCCCTCCCTTTGTTTTTGCTGGTACACAAACATTTCTGTCTGTCTATTTGTCTGTCTGTCAAGCTCCCTGTCTGTCCATCTAGCTCTCTGTCTCAGAGAGAGCCACAAGACTGTGTCATCACGTTTACTCACATCTTCAAGCAGAGTATAGCACTTTGTCTGGATTTCTTGGGTTATCCTAGGTAATTTACACTATGTATACTTGTATTTATGTGTACCTGTGAGACAGAGATAGGCAGACAGATAGAAAGAGAGACAGATTGAAAGATATAGAATGAGGGAGAAAGATAATTAGATAGAATGGAGGAGGGAAAGCAGCATCTGACCCCATTGTTTTGACAGGTGGTAGGGGGAGTGACTAATGAGACAATATGTCACTTTGACAGCTGCGGACTTCTGACTCAAAACAATTATAAGCCACACACTCGCACACAAGACAAGGAGGAGGAGAAGGAGGAGAAGGAGGAGGAGGAGAAGGAGGAGGAGAAGGAGGAGGAGAAGGAGAAGGAGGAGGAGGAGGAGGAGGAGGAGGAGGAGGAGGAGGAGAAGGAGGAGGAGAAGGAGAAGGAGGAGGAGAAGAAGGAGGAGGAGAAGGAGGAGGAGAAGGAGAAGGAGGAGGAGGAGGAGAAGGAGAAGGAGGAGAAGGAGGAGAAGGAGAAGGAGAAGGAGAAGGAGGAGGAGGAGAAGGAGGAGGAGAAGGAGGAGGAGGAGGAGGAGGAGGAGGAGAAGGAGGAGGAGGAGGAGGATGATTGTTTGTTTGTTTTTGTAAACAAGTTTTGTAAACGATATATTGATAATTATGTTTGTGTGCTTATTGTGTTGTATACAACAAGTGTATATATATACATTGCACCTTACTTTGGTCTCATAGGCCACATAAGTTATGTGAAAAAATAAAATAGTGAAAAAAACAAAAAACCTTCAATTACAAGTAAACTAAAGTTTACCGGGTGAGCCGCAGTCGCCGCTGTTGCCATACGCGGCTCATTTTCTGCAAACTTCACGGCTCTATATCTCGGTAAGTACCGATGGCAAAAAAAATTTTTTTGGACTAAAACACTCAGAAAAATAATCTTAACATTTTCATAAGAAAAAATAATTTTTTTTTTTTTTGAATATTTGGCGACATAGAATGACAGTTTCAGAGAGGGGCCTGAAACAGTCAAAGGGTTAACTTAATGAGAGGAATACTGTGGGGAAGATGAGGTCAGTCAGGCTTGACGGATGGAAACACAATCCTCGCTCTGAGAGACTCATTGAGCTTATATGCCTTACCCCAAAAGTATTGCGTCATGATTTTTGTACACCCCTTCCCCCTCCGACGCCACCATGTAATGCGGTTCACACCCAAGGTAGAAAATCACATGGTCATCTCCTTACCCTACACCTGCGTCAACTCAGGACAGACAGACACCATGAAATGCGATTCACACCCAAGGTAGAAAATCACACGGCCATCTCCTTACCGAACACCTGCGTCAACTCAGGTCAGACAGACGGCATGTAATGCGGTTCACACCCAAGGTAGAAAATCACACCTGGGTCAACACAGGTCAGACAGACAGCATGTAATGCGGTTCACACCCAAGGTAGAACATAACACCTGGGCCATCCCTTCCCCCCGACGCCACTGTGTAATGCGATTCACACCCAAGGTAGAAAATCACACCTGGGTCAACACAGGTCAGTCAGTCGCCACCCTAAAGTAACTAATTTTGATGAGGCAGTCCCGCTCCACATTAACTGCGTCCCCTTATTAACTTTATTGAACTAAAAGTATTATATATCTTGAAAACCCATTAACACTTACAGTGTACAAGTCACCTCTCTATGGTAAACACCCTTTTTAGTTCATTCAACTTAATGAGAGGAAGCTTTTAGTTCATTTTAAAATAATAAGGGGAAGATGTTGAACTTGACAACATACACATCTGCTGACGTTGATATATTTCGTTATCCATCAAGGATTATCATTGCCGGTTATTCGAATAGTGGCAAATCTTATTTCGCATCAAAATTAATAAAGTTATACCATGAGAAATTTCATAACATTATAATATGCGGGGTGACATCACATCCCTTAGAACAAGATTCAGAGATATCTCATAAATTAACATTAAGTAAAGATATTATCGACCCGCAGAATGTCATTGCATCACCTGATGAAAATACAATAATTATTGTTGATGATCTATTTTTAAAAGCTGGTAACAGTGAAATTATTCTCGAATGTTTTACTAAAGGTAGACATCATAATATAAGCATTATTCTGATTACTCAAAATATATTTCACGGAGGACGATATAGTCGTACCATGGCTTTAAACGCCATGCATTTTGCTTTATTTAAAATGAGGGATCTTGGACAAGTAGAGATTCTGGGGCGACAAGTGTTCGGAAAAAATAAGGAATTTGTAAATATATATAAATCTGCTATAAAACGATCACCCTTTGGTTATTTATTCATAGGCCTTGCATTAAATACACCAGAAGCATTACAGTTGCGAACCAATGTGTTACGGCAGGATTCCTACGAAATTGTATACCAATGGAGCGAGCAAAATTAATTGAAAAGGTATATAGAGATCCTGGTTCTGCGGGATCATTCTCTGGGGTAAACAGTTTATATACAGCTGTAAAAAAGATCGATCCGTCCATAACCTTGAAAGAGGTCAGAAATTTCTTAAATTCAGAAAGATCATATACTTTATACGTTCTTAAACCTAAGAAGTTTCCTCGTAGAAAAATAATTGCTCCTAAACCCAGAGTGATATTAACCTGTGATTTGGGTGATATGTCTAAATTATCCAGATATAATGATGGATATAAATACATTCTCGTGTGTATCGATGTTTTTTCAAGATATTTACAAGCAGTACTCATGAAAAAGAAAGACGGACCGAGCACTTTACATGCATTACAAAACATATTGGAGAATGAAAAGGCGAAGAATATATCGAGATTATTTACAGATAAAGGCAGGGAGTTTCTAAATAAACAGGTACAGAATTATCTCCAGAGTAAGCATATAAAGTTATATCATGTATTTTCGAAAGAAACAAAAGCTTCCATTGCAGAGAGAGGCTTGCAAACGTTGAAACGTAAATTATACAAGTATATGACAAGTGCCAATACATTTAATTATTCAAAAGTGTTAAATGAATTAGTAGATGCGTATAATTCATCTCCGCACTCGGGGATTGGCGGTAAAACCCCATTGCAAGTCCATGGTATTACGTCATTGAATGATATAAGGAATCAGTTTCGGATAAATTATAAAAATGGAAGATCCAATAAGAAACGAATCAGTAAGAAGAAATTGGCTGTTGGAGACACAACAAGAGTGACTCTTAGCAGATCATCCGCGTTTAACCGAGGGTTTCACACACAAAATACAGAGGAAATATTTAAAATATATAGAATTAATAATTCTCAACCTATAACAACATATCATTTGAAAGATTTGAAAGGTGAAAAGATTAAAGGAACATTTTATCGCGAAGAATTGACCCCAGTCATACCCCCTCCAGAATATATTATCGACAGAGTATTGAAACGAAAAAAAATTGGTGGAATTACGCATTATTTGGTATCTTATAAAGGTTATGATTCCACTTTTAATTCGTGGGTCAAAGAAGGAGATTTGTTGAAGGTACAATGAAAAAATCATTATTAGAAAAATTTAAAGAATTAATTACATTACTTAATAGTCTCCCACGCAATCATCGGAAGAGTTTATTACAATAGTTTAAGAAAACACACATAAGTTGTATCAGTGAGATTTTCAAGAATTTGATTAAGAATAAAATACCATTAGACCCTAAAATATTTAAAAAGTACAAGAACGAGATTAGAGCATTAGCTTGTAAGAAAATCGGTTTTCAGCGTAAAAAAAAATATTTGCTGAGTATCAGAGGTGGAAATCTTCTTAGTATTATATTACCTCTAGCAGTAGGTATTATTTCGAGATTGTTTAATAAATCATGAAAGAATTTTATCTTGTACCAACTTCAGTTATGAATCGGAAACCTCTCGAGTTAGTAAAATCGGGGGGTGATGAGAATTTAGAAGGGGATGGTGGTGGTGCATGCTTGAAGCGTGGTGTTAAACGATAGGCAGGTCAACCCACCTGCTCTCACCTCGGTGAAACCTCAGAAAACCCCAGATTTGTCAAGATTCATGCACATAAGAGTGAGTGCGAGAAATATAGAATATGTGAAATCAATGTTGGTATTATTGCAAAGAAATCCTTTGTGAGTTGGGATGAGAATGGTGACCTTCTTACCCCCATTACTGGACGTAATATTATTGAAATATTAAATGTTTTATCAGAAAACAATGTGAAATCAGCGAGAAGAATCGATTCTGATTACTTAACAGAAATAAAGCATTTATTAAATATAACATGTATACATTTTGATTTTGGGAGGAATACAAAAGTGAGAAAACAATTATTACATAAAGGAGGCGGTGCAAGGAGAGAAGAAACATCGTGGATATCATATTAGGTGAGTATATAAACTCTGTGATGTTATGTTTTTTATTTAGTGTGTGTTATAAGAGTGTAGAGATGGCTGAACGTCTATACGTGTGTAGCGATTCAAGTCTCGATTTATTTCCCGCCAATACACCTTCGGCTTTCATTAATAAATTATATGACCCCATTATATTAGATAATAAAATTGATTATGAGGTTGCTCTGAAAAATATAATTTACCCCAAGACGCATTATGTACCGCAAAAGAATTTGAAGATATGTATTACATATGAGAAATCTACAGTAAATAAATATATGCATAAAATTGATATGAGCAAAATTATTGGAGGTGATATGACAAGGATTTTAGAGGCAATAAATGAGGATATTAATGTAAATCTGCTAATAGCAGTTAAACATATAACGGGTATTATCATCCCCAAAAACTCAATTGTGTTCACATATCATCCAGGAATAAACAGAGTGGTTATTAACTTGAAAAAAAAATTATACTACCTTCTGATATTACTAGCGGCTATTTGGGGTTGGAATTTGATAAAGAAGGAAGCGATATGTTAGGGTTCTCAGGTAATGAAATTTTGTATGTCTTTACCAATAAAAAAGAGATTATTTTTAACGAGACTGGTGTGAAGGCGGTAAACCCACCCGATCCTGAATCAGGTATTAATTATATGTTAATATATAGTGATTTGATTGATCCCATTAATTTTGGCGATCAGTTGGTATCTCTTTTGGGAGTAGTTGATATTAATACATTAAGATCTAATTATGATCCCACAATGTACAAACCACTTAATAAAAAGATAATTGATCAAGTGAGTATTAAGCTCGCTGATCAGAAAGGAAGGTTAATTCAATATAATGACAAGTGTTCTACTGTATGTGTATTACATTTAAGACCTATAAAACGAGAGTGAATGATCAAGTTGAGTTAATATTGAACGAACCGTCAAGATGAGAACGAGTTTCTCCCCTCCTTCAGTGGAATCATTCCTGAAACTCTTTGATACTTCGAGGGTGAAAGGAGCAGGATTAGATGATATCATATTATATAAAGCTAGAGGGAGGGGCGGAGGATTATTGTCATTTCTCGGTGGGATGGCCAGAAAAGCAATACCATTCTTATTGAATACCTTTGCTCCGGTGTGGCCCGGTGGCCTGGTGGCTAAAGCTCCCGCTTCACACACGGAGGGCCCGGGTTCGATTCCCGGCGGGTGGAAATTCCGACACGTTTCCTTACACCTGTTGTCCTGTTCACCTAGCAGCAAATAGGTACCTGGGTGTTAGTCGACTGGTGTGGGTCGCATCCTGGGGGACAAGATTAAGGACCCCAATGGAAATAAGTTAGACAGTCCTCGATGACGCACTGACTTTCTTGGGTTATCCTGGGTGGCTAACCCTCCGGGGTTAAAAATCCGAACGAAATCTTATCTTATCTTATCTTATCCGGGAGTATTACAATACGGACAAAATGTGTTGAACGATGTTAATAATGGTATTGCATTGAAAAATTCTGCGAGAAATAGAGGTGTAGAATCATTGAAGGGTGTCGGACAGAAGTTATTATCCGGAGGAAGTAGAAAGATTGGATTGAAACGATTGAAATTTAATAATAAAAGAAAGTGGAATATTTAATTAATTTTAGTTTATTGTTAACTGTCATATTGTTAGTATGTCGGCTGGTGCTCTATACGTTACACCGGGGGGACTCAACGCCCCCGTCCCCACTTATTCTCATTCCATAACTGATGGTTTCCCAAAATTACCAGGCCACGCCGTTATTGAATCCTCAATAGCAGCTAGACGCACATGTGAAGTATTACCAGTAAATCAAGGATCTGATAAATTTCTCGAATTTAGAATACAAAGTTCAGAAGGTCATTTTTTAGATTTAACGAGTCTGGCCTTGGAAATGAACATAAATATAACAAATGAGGATGGGAGTGCACTGGGAGATGGAGATAAGGCCATATTTGTGAACTCTATAAGTCAGACAATATTCAAATCTGTGTGTTTGTATCTCAATGAACAACTTATAGAATCGAATCCATTTTATTCATATACGGGTTATATTAAACTGCTTAAGCATTTATCCCCATCAAAATTAGATACATTGGGAAGATTAGCATTCTTTTGTAATAAAGACACAGCAAGTAGTACTATTACATCAGGTGATTTAGATGATATTAAGAAAGACGAAGGTAAATTAACGAATGAAGTGAATACTTGTTTCCCTTTGATGTTGGATGTGAGTAGTTTTCACGAATATATCCTGGATAGTGTCGAATGTCGATTGAGACTTGAATTGCATTCACCCGCATGGGTAATTATGACTCCATTAAGCGGAAAAACATATAAATATAATATTAATTCCATTAAATTATGGATCGATAAAGTTATTCCGTATACGAATGCATTAATTGCATTGAATTCAAGCATGAGGGCAAACTCGCAGGGGTGTGAATATCTGTTCAAGAAGACATTATTTAAATCATATATTCTAACATCTAATCAAACACAATTGATCGCAGATAATCCTTGTGGACAAGTCATACCCGATAAGATAATTTATTATATTAGTTGATATGAAGACATATGATGGAGGATATAATTTTAATCCATTATATTTTCAACATGAAGATTTGAATCATTTCGGGGTTACAATTAATTCAGAAATGATTCTTAATATTGACTGTAAGTTCCCTACCCACGCGAGTAGGTTATATTACGCTACCTTGAAATCTCTGGGTTTGGAGAGTGAACACCTGATTACATATAAGAGTTTTCTCCAAGGCAGAACTATATTAGGTGTTGACCTGAGAAGTGAACAGGTTAAGAATGCTATATCTGTCGAGAAGAATGGTAATTTGAGAATAGATATGACATTTGGTAAACCGAAAGATGAGAATAGAATTTGTCTGATGTTTGGTGAAACTAATGCGATTTTAAATATAAATGAAAATAGAACAGTGATAGTGCATACGCGAGTATAGATCATGAATTGTGAAGAAATAAATATTGCCTTGAAACATCATACGGGAAGATATGCCTCGTATTTGGGATGTTTTGCCGCAAATAATATAAATGAAGTTATTATGAGGATAAAAGATAAGCCGGTAATTTTCATCATTAATATATTGAACGATCAAGATGAAAATATGGGTCATTGGATTACTATATATGTGAACAAACACATATTATTATATTTAGATAGTTTCGGGGTGGATTTAAAACATTATACAAATATATATGAGAAAATTATATACAAGAGAAATTTCATGTACGGTATTAATCAGAGGATTCAACATGAAAAATCATTGGTGTGCGGCTTATATGCTATATATTTTGTGTATAAGTTAACAAATTATAGCGTCAAGAAAATTATACCATATTTGTTTAAAGATTTTGGTAGAAATAAATTAAAGAATGACCAATTTATATTGAAATATACATATGAGCATTTCAATATACCTTCATGTTCAAGTGTATTTGGTAATAATTCAACCTGGAATTATGAAAATCTGTGTAAAATATTGGAAATATAATACGGTGGGTAGAGGCGTTTAGAGGCGGGGCAAAAAGGTTAGAGTCGGGGCGAAAGGTCATAACGCTGCTATAAATGCCCGTGCTGGGGTCACTGTTTGGATCTACTGTCATTCAAGTAGGGTCAAGGATGAATCCAATTCAGTATCCCGTTGGAGGTGTCTGCGAGGAGGAGAGAAGACTGCATCCCTGTGTATGTTGGAATAATCCTCCTGCGGTAAATGGTAAGTGAATATTGAAAAAATCTTTTTTACACATAAATGATTTTAGAAGTGTAATGTATTAACCAATAAAACTTTTTAATGCATTTAAAGATATGCCTTATTCTTCTTCTAATCGAGAAATTTTTTTTCTTTGCCAGATGCGAATTGCGATAAATGTGTATGGAGCGAGATGGAATATTTTATGACAAATTCCCAACCTACTTCATGTATGGATGATGATTCCCCCATAAATTATCCGTCAGCTTCCCCCATAAATTATCCACCAGCTTCCCCGGATGAGGATTCCCCCATTTATTATCCACCAGCTTCCCCCCCAGAAGTTTATTGTATAACAGATGAGGAAGAAGACGACGACCCTGAACAAAATGCACAGAAATTCTACAAGAGAAGAAAAATTACTCTACATTGATTTTAGTCAATGAATTGTAGCTTTTTTCAATGAAATTGTATTTGTTTGTATTACCAGAAATGTAATGGCTGTATAATAAATAAATAATGAAAAAAATAATGTGTATTAGTGTTATCCTGAAATGTGTCTTTCTGATGATGAAAATGTTTTCCCTATGATGTAGGTACTATATCCCCTTATTAACTTTAATGAACTAAAAGGGTCGACAAGTTTGAACCTGTGTGCACGTGACGTCACTATGTCCCCTTATTAACTTTAATGAACTAAAACGGTCGACAAGATTCAGCTTGTATGTGTGACGTCACTGATCGCAGAGTAAACACCCTTCTTAGTTCATTTGACTTGTTTAGACCTGTAGTAAGCATGCTTACCCCCAGAGGGGGGAATCCAAAAACTTGGTAATATTGAGAAATTTTGGGGGGTTGGGGGGGTGAAAGTGGGGCGGGGGGAATTTCGAAAACCCCATAGGGGGGAATCCAAAAACTTGTATTATCGAGAAATTTTTGGGGTTGGGGGGTGAAAGTGGGAGGGGGATCCAAGGAGATGGAGAATTTTGAAAACCCCATAGGGGGGAATCCAAAACTTGTATTATCGAGAAAAATTTGATCCGAGGAAGTGGAGACTTTGATTTCAAGAAATTTTTGGGGTTGGAGGGTGAAAGTCGGAGGGGGAACCTTAAAAACTTGATCCGAGGAGATGGAGAGCACAAGAAAATGAAATTCAAAAAAAATTCGAGACGCAGGGGCGATCCGGATGACGCTGCAGAAGGCGCAGCAGAAGGCGCGGGCGGGGGGTCGCGAAGGGCGCGGGCGGGGGTCGTGAAGGGCGCGGGTGGGCGCGCGGTGCGACGGGGGGTCGCGAAGGGGGGTCGCGAAGGGGGGACGTGGGCGGGGGGTCAAGGGTGAGGTAGTCTCGAGGGCGAGGTCAAGGTCAAACCGGAAGTAACACCTAGGTGTGAAAAGGGGACCCTCCAGCCGCTGGTCCTAGACCGGATACACCGCCCAGTGGAAGGCCCTAAACCGGATACACCGCTCAGTGGAAAAATTCACTACTTGTATATATATATATATATATATATATATATATATATATATATATATATATATATATATATATATATATATATATTATATATATATATATATATATATATATATATATATATATATATATATATATATATATATATATATATATATATATATATATATATATATAAAAAAACACTATATATATATATATATATATATATATATATATATAAATTTTATTTTATTATCACACTGGCCGATTCCCACCAAGGCAGGGTGGCCCGAAAAAGAAAAACTTTCACCATCATTCACTCCATCACTGTCTTGCCAGAAGGGTGCTTTACACTACAGTTTTTAAACTGCAACATTAACACCCCTCCTTCAGAGTGCAGGCACTGTACTTCCCATCTCCAGGACTCAAGTCCGGCCTGCCGGTTTCCCTGAATCCCTTCATAAATGTTACTTTGCTCACACTCCAACAGCACGTCAAGTATTAAAAACCATTTGTCTCCATTCACTCCTATCAAACACGCTCATGCATGCCTGCTGGAAATCCAAGCCCCTCGCACACAAAACCTCCTTTACCCCCTCCCTCCAACCTTTCCTAGGCCGACCCCTACCCCGCCTTCCTTCCACTACAGACTGATACACTCTTGAAGTCATTCTGTTTCGCTCCATTCTCTCTACATGTCTGAACCACCTCAACAACCCTTCCTCAGCCCTCTGGACAACAGTTTTGGTAATCCCGCACCTCCTCCTAACTTCCAAACTACGAATTCTCTGCATTATATTCACACCACACATTGCCCTCAGACATGACATCTCCACTGCCTCCAGCCTTCTCCTCGCTGCAACATTCATCACCCACGCTTCACACCCATATAAGAGCGTTGGTAAAACTATACTCTCATACATTCCCCTCTTTGCCTCCAAGGACAAAGTTCTTTGTCTCCACAGACTCCTAAGTGCACCACTCACTATTTTTCCCTCATCAATTCTATGATTCACCTCATCTTTCATAGACCCATCCACTGACACGTCCACTCCCAAATATCTGAATACGTTCACCTCCTCCATACTCTCTCCCTCCAATCTGATATCCAATCTTTCATCACCTAATCTTTTTGTTATCCTCATAACCTTACTCTTTCCTGTATTCACCTTTAATTTTCTTCTTTTGCACACCCTACCAAATTCATCCACCAATCTCTGCAACTTCTCTTCAGAATCTCCCAAGAGCACAGTGTCATCAGCAAAGAGCAGCTGTGACAACTCCAACTTTGTGTGTGATTCTTTATCTTTTAACTCCACGCCTCTTGCCAAGACCCTCCGTCGTACTCTTAATTCTTTCAATTATAACTCTACCATACACTTTACCAGGTATACTCAACAGACTTATCCCCCTATAATTTTTGCACTCTCTTTTATCCCCTTTGCCTTTATACAAAGGAACTATGCATGCTCTCTGCCAATCCCTAGGTACCTTACCCTCTTCCATACATTTATTAAATAATTGCACCAACCACTCCAAAACTATATCCCCACCTGCTTTTAACATTTCTATCTTTATCCCATCAATACCGGCTGCCTTACCCCCTTTCATTTTACCTACTGCCTCACGAACTTCCCCCACACTCACAACTGGCTCTTCCTCACTCCTACAAGATGTTATTCCTCCTTGCCCTATACACGAAATCACAGCTTCCCTATCTTCGTCAACATTTAACAATTCCTCAAAATATTCCCTCCATCTTCCCAATACCTCTAACTCTCCATTTAATAACTTTCCTCTCCTATTTTTAACTGACAAATCCATTTGTTCTCTAGGCTTTCTTAACTTGTTAATCTCACTCCAAAACTTTTTCTTATTTTCAACAAAATTTGTTGATAACATCTCACCCACTCTCTCATTTGCTCTCTTTTTACATTGCTTCACCACTCTCTTAACCTCTCTCTTTTTCTCCATATACTCTTCCCTCCTTGCATCACTTCTACTTTGTAAAAACTTCTCATATGCTAACTTTTTCTCCCTTACTACTCTCTTTACATCATCATTCCACCAATCGCTCCTCTTCCCTCCTGCACCCACTTTCCTGTAACCACAAACTTCTGCTGAACACTCTAACACTACATTTTTAAACCTACCCCATACCTCTTCGACCCCATTGCCTATGCTCTCATTAGCCCATCTATCCTCCAATAGCTGTTTATATCTTACCCTAACTGCCTCCTCTTTTAGTTTATAAACGTTCACCTCTCTCTTCCCTGATGCTTCTATTCTCCTTGTATCCCATCTACCTTTTACTCTCAGTGTAGCTACAACTAGAAAGTTATCTGATATATCTGTGGCCCCTCTATAAACATGTACATCCTGAAGTCTACTCAACAGTCTTTTATCTACCAATACATAATCCAACAAACTACTGTCATTTCGCCCTACATCATATCTTGTATACTTATTTATCCTCTTTTTCTTAAAATATGTATTACCTATAACTAAACCCCTTTCTATACAAAGTTCAATCAAAGGGCTCCCATTATCATTTACACCTGGCACCCCAAACTTACCTACCACACCCTCTCTAAAAGTTTCTCCTACTTTAGCATTCATATATATATATATATACACATGTATATATATATATATATATATATATATATATATATATATATATATATATATATATATATATATAAATATATATATAAAATATATATATAAAATATATATATAAAATGTATATATATATATATATATATATATATATATATATATATATATATATATATATATATATATGTATGTATGTATGTATGTATGTATGTATGTCGTGCCGAATAGGCAGAACTTGCGATCTTGGCTTAAATAGCAACGCTCATCTTCCCATATAGGACAAGTGAAAATTTGTGTATGCAATAATTTTGCCAAAATCATTCTGAACCTAACGAAAAAAATATATTTCACTGGGTTTGTTTAGTATTAAATTATTGTAAACAAATCTAAAATATATTTAGCTGGGTTAGGCTAAAATAAATTGCACTTGTTATAATAAGGTTAGGTAAGTTTTCTAAGTTGCTTCTGGTGCAAAATTATAAATTTTTACGTCAACACTAATGAAAAAATATATCTTTAAACGTATAAGAGAAAATTTTAGAAAGGGCTTAATTTTAAATGAGTTCTTGCTAATTGACCAGTTTTACATATTCGGCACGACATATATATATATATATATATATATATATATATATATATATATATATATATATATATATATATATATATATATATATATATATATATATATATATACTATGTGAACATTTATTAATAAACAGAATACATTTACAGAAAAACATAAACATGAATACAATGGCACAATGTATCAAAGATCATGAATTTCCTCCAGCTCCTCCTAGGCCGGACGCGAGCCAAGTATGCAGCAAGCATTTCCCCTCTGGATGGCTATGCTGAGGCACTGGAACATGAAAGTGGCTGCCCTTGGGTCCCTGGTGGTGTCGATGAGTCTGGAACCCAATTCTTTAAGGAAACATGTGGCATTTTTTCCCCATGATCCCAAGGTCTCTGATCCCACTTGGACAAATTGATACTGTTGGCTTATGTCCCTGTACTTGCTGATCTTGTACTCCTCCCTGTGGTCAGCAGCTCCTCCCTGTCGCCCCACACTGTGATGGATATAGGTGTCAGCCAGTGTGGACACACAGGTGTAGTCCCATGCTACGAGCTTGCCATTCTCCCAAGGATAGATGGTGATCCCATCGGGGTGGTTTGCTGGGTTGTGGGTATTGTTGGCTGCTAGTGATCGGGGCTCCCTCTCGGCTGGGCATCCAGCTGTAGCAAGGGTTCTCTTAATGATATCATTGACCTCATTGTGTCTTGCATGCCAGCCCTTGGTTTTGGAACAGTTAAGACCTTGTAGACCGTATTGGTCTGCTTGCACTTCACTGCAAATACACGTATATTCTGTGTGAATTGGGGCGGCAAGGCACAGAGTCACTGCAATACGGAGGGTCTTAGGGTCGAGTCGCATTCCCATTGCCGATATTGGAACTGTTTGGAGGAAGTCCCCGGAGTGATGTGCGCTCACAGCCTGGAGACAGGCAATCCCTCTATTTGATGTTGCAGCCCTGAGCATGTTGGCGAGCACCTTTTCAGCGATCAGGCCATCCCAGCTTGACTGTGAGCCAGTGCTGCACTAGGGTTTGGTGCTGGAGCAGCAAGTGTCTCCCATTCAGTGATGGCACTGGCATAGCTAGGGCCTTCTATTCCTGCTGAGTCACTGAGGGTATCAGGAAGAATTTGTCTTATCAACTCGTTTGATGCTATGGAAGAGGATAGGAAAGCTGGTAGAGCAATCTGGGAGGATCTGCGTACTCCTAGCCCTCCAAGCCTGACCGGAAGTGAGGCTTGCAACCACTGTCCATCTTCAAGGGAAAGATTCAATACACTCTCTAGCATGGTCTTAAGGAGAAAGTCATATTCCTTGAGTTTTGGACTGCTGAAGGCTGAGGAGCATCTCAGAAAGTAGGTAAGTTTTGGGATTCACAGGCACCTGGTGAGTAGGTAGAAGGCATCATGTGTGTCAGTGTATTTCATCCTGCTTTCCATCGTCTGGAGGTCTGAGACTTTTCTAGGATCAGATCGATGGCATTGGACCCAAGAGGAGCACCAAGGAAAGTGCTATTTGCTGGATGAATGGCTCGTGCTCCTGGTAAAACGGCACTAATATTCTGGATCATCTGTTGATTGGTAGAAACTATTTCACATTTGGTGGGGTTTAAAGAAAGGCCTAGGCTTTCTCCCATGTCTTTAATTATACTGATGTCCTCTAGGAGAGATTCTGTTGTGCCAGCTAGGGTACCATCATCCAGGAACCAGATATTGAGCTCACTGGAGAGTGCTTCTGTGACTTCCTTGATGACCAAACATAATAGAAAGGGGGCGAGAGGGTCCCCCTGTTGCACGCCCTCACATGAGTCAATTTCATGGTCCCCAAACGATTCTATGAAGGGATAAAGGGAAGGGAAGTTTCTATAAACTGCTTGGAGAGCAGCATCCCTTCTGACTGAGTTGAAAGCGTTGGCAAAGTCCAACTTGACCAAGGCTTTTTCATCGGACATCTTTTTGATATATACTCGTGCTGCGTGGGCAGCTGCTTCACAGCCCTGTTGAACGCCGATACCGAGCTGAGTTGGTTTCAGCATTGCAGCAGCCTCTTGACTAACCCTTCTTACTGCAGCCTTGGCGACTAGGCGCTGAAGGGTGTTACCCACTGCAATGGGCTTGATTCCGCCATTCTTTTTCCGGAGGGCACACAATGAGGCACCAAAGAAGAGGGGTCTGATGGCCTCTGGGACACTGCCAGCCTGGCACAGGTTGGAAAATTTGGTGAGTTCAGACAGCAGCCTCTCTGAAACCTCACCAAGTGCTGGACTGAGTATTTGTTTTAAGTGTTGAGGCCTTAAATCGGTGAAACCTCCTGCTGAGCCCTGTGGAAATGACAGCAGCTTTATACACATCAGCATCCTGTAAGGTTAAATGTTCTTCGCCTGCTGCAATGTCAGGGAGGTCAATGTTGGTACTGGGAGCCCTGGTTGGATGTTTGTCCTTCAGAGCTTGTGCCGTGCTGACGTCCTTGGGAGCGATGGTATCCTCACTGGTTATAAGTCTCAGAGCTCCAGTAGTATTACCCTCTTCTACTTTTTGCTAATTTGGGCTCTGATTTTTGAGGCGTCGGATGTCCTGTTGTTGGCATTTGCCCGGCGGGTGTTTGTCGCCCTAGGGGGAAGACGGACGAGGTTGTCATCCCTTGGATATGCATTTATTGCCCTAATAACATGTGTTGCTAGTGACTTGTCCCTCCTCGGTGGGACAGCCAAACAGGCATTGCCAAAAAGCAGCAAGTTGTGCCAGGATCTGTTGTTTGAAGAAGCATCGTTGACTTTCTTCAGAAGGTCAGTGAATTTGCTAGCAGCGTGAGGGTGAGCTGCTTTGGGGATGTGTGTCAGAGTCCTGGTGGATGTTAATTTGATTGCAGATTTGAGGTCCTCTGTAGAGGTGAAGTCACGGTAGCTGTCAGCCCTGTTTGCTAGGGGGGGGGCTGTTGGTTGTTCTCATTTGGAGCTCTCCTGGAGCCTAGACATCCATTGTGTGCACAGATGTTGCCAGTTGCAGGATTGAGTGCACATTCCCTCTAGAACACCCGGCAAATGCCTCTTGAACTACAGCTTTGGCTCTGTCGTGAAGATTCCTGGGAACCTGCGACTACTTGTGACATTGCTGATATCGTGGGGGTGGGAGGGCGCCAGCTGTGGGGTGATGGGTGAAGGACAGCATGGATGCATGGGGGATGAGGGTGGGGGAGTAGCTAGCGGCGGAACTTGTAATTGGTGAGACACTAAACAGCAATGCCCTTGATCAGGAAGTCAGTTGTCCTATATATATATATATATATATATATATATATATATATATATATATATATATATATATATATATATATATATATATATATATATATATATATATTATATATATATATATATATATATATATATATATATATATATATATATATATATATATAGATATATATATATATATATATATATATATATATATATATAAATATATATATGTCGTGCCGAATATGTAAAACTAGTCAATTAGCAAGAATTCATTTAAAATTAAGCCCTTTCTGAAATTTTCTCTTATACGTTTAAAGATATATTTTTTTCATCGATGTTAATGTAAAAATTTATAATTTTGGACCAAGAGAATCTTAGAAAACTTACCTAACCTTATTATAACAAGTGTAATTTATTTTAGCATAACCCAACTATATATATTTTAAATTCGTTTACAATAATTTAGTACTAAAGAAACACAATCAAATATATTTTTTTTCGTTAGGTTCAGAATGATTTTGGCAAAATTATTGCATACACAAATTTTCACTTGTCCTATATGGCAAGATGAGCGTTGCTATTTAAGCCAAGATCGCAAGTTCTGCCTATTCGGCACGACATATATATATATATATATATATATATATATATATATATATATATATATATATATATATATATATATATATATATATATATATATATATATATATATATATTATTGTGACCATGAACGAGTTGGATTGATCAATAACAACACTGCACTAGCCAAGGACTCGAACCCATGCTGCTTTGGCCTGCCTCATGGTGGGCAAAAGCACATGATGCCTTAATCCATTGGACCATATGATCCTTAAGAGTAGCGCATCCAGCAGAACTGGGTATTGTACTCGCTACCCAAGGACACTCGATGGTGTGGATGACTCTAGGCTAATTTCATTCTAGTCCCTATTAGGTGTACTAGTGTTCGTTGTACTAGTACACCAAACAAGCTCTAATGCTATATTTATGTTGTTTTAATCAAAGTTCGATACTCTTACCAGTTTGACAGTAATAAACTTTATCGCAAATTTTACAAGGAATCTTATCGACACATCCGTCAGTATTTTGGGGAGAATTCTTTATCAAAAGTTTTTTTTTTACTGTATCAAGATTTTTAAATACAACTTTGATATTAAAAGTCTTAAGAAGAGAAGGCATATCAACCAAGGTTTCATGGTAAGGGAGAACCAACATATTTTTAGTTGGAAAAGGTTGGTTGTCCCTTTTTGGATTGTAAAAAGTATTTCTGGCAATTTTAAAAGATTTATCAATTACATTTCTTGGGTATTTCAGATCATTAGTTATTTCATAAATTTTGGATATTTCTTCATCTATGAACTCTGGACTACAGATTCGTAAAGCTCTCAAAAACATTGATATGAAAACAAACAGTTTAACTCTATCTTGATGGGAAGAATAATAGTGGACATAGGAACAGTTATTTGTAGGTTTTCTGTAAATTTTAAATTTGAATTCATTATTACCCTTAATAATTAAACTTCTAGAAAAGGTAATGAGTTATTTTCCTCAAACTCAACAGTAAAGTTTATAGAATGAGCTAAGCTATTTAATTTAACATAAGACACAAAATATAAGAACATAACATAAGAAAAAAGGAACACTGCAACAGGCCTACTGGCCTATGCAGAGCAGGTCCATGTCCTTCTCCCGGATTAGCCCAATGACCCTCCCCGCGATTATCCCAATGACCCTCCCAGTGCACGGCACCAGACCCAGCAGCACAAGCTAATCAGGTCCAACTCACACCCACCCACACCCACTCATGTATTTATCTAACCTATTTTTAAAACTACACAACGTTTTAGCCTGAATAACTGCACTCGAGAGTTTGTTCCACTCATCCACAACTCTATTATCAAACTAGTACTTTCCTATATCCTTCCTGGATCTGAATTTTTCCAACTTGAAACCATTGCTGCGAGTCCTGTCTTGGCTGGAATTTTTCGGCACGCTGTTTACATCCCCTTTATTTATTCCTGTTTTCTATTTATACACCTCGATCATATCCCCCTAGTTCTACGCCTTTCGAGAGAGTGCAGATTCAGGACCCTCAGTCTATCCTCATAGGGAAGATTTCTGATACATGGGATCATCTTTGTCCTCCTCTGTACATTTTCCAGAGCATTTATATCCATTCTGTAATACGGTGACCAGAACTAAGCAGCATAGTCTAAATGAGGATATATAGAGTTGAAGAACAACCTGAGGACTTCTATTTATACTTCTAGATATGAAGCCAAGAATTCTGTTAGCTTTATTGCGAACACTAATGCACTGTTGTGTTGGTTTTAGATTACTGCTAACCAGAACTCCTAAATCCTTTTCGCAATCAGTAGTATTAAGATCTACATTATTTAGTTTATATGTGGCATGGTTATTTAATTGTCCAACATTTAGAACTTTGTATTAAACTGCATCTGCCACTTCTCCGACCATTGCATCAGTCTATTCAAATCATCCTGTAGTGCTCTAGTGTCCTCATTAGAATGAATTGGACGGCCTATTTTGGTGTCATCAGCAAATTTGCTTATGTCACTATTTATTCCCTCATCTATGTCGTTTATGTAAATTGTGAACAACAACGGACCCAACACTGACTCATGAGGAACACCGCTTGTGACGTGCCCTCATTCTGATTTCTCCCCATTTATGCAAACTCTCTGCTGTCTATTTGTCAGCCATGCCTCTACCCAGGAAAAAATTTCTCATCCTATTCCATGTGCCTTAAGTTTCCTCAATAGCCTCTGGTGTGGAACTCTATCAAAAGCCTTACTGACGTCCATATACACAATATCATATTCATTACCATGATCTACCTCTTCAAACACCTTAGTGAAAAAAGTTAGTAAATTCGTAAGACAGGAACGCCCCTTTGTAAAACCGTGTTGAGATTCATTAATCAATCTGCGCCTGTCAAGATGGCTATGAATTGCTTCGGCAATTATTGATTCCATAAATTTTCCCACTATGGAGATAAGGCTTATTGGTCTATAGTTCGAAGCCAAGGACCTGTCACCTACCTTGTAAATAGGTATTACATTTGCCATTTTCCACTTCTCAGGCACTATGCCAGTTTGTAGTGATATGTTAAAATGATTAGCCAAAGGTATGCTAAGTTCCTCTTTACATTCCTTTAACACCCTTGCAAACAGTTCATCAGGGCCTGGGGATTTGTTAGGTTTTAGTTTCTCTATTTGTTTGAGTACCATGTCACTAGTTACTGCAATCGTACATAATTTATTATCCTGTTCTACTGTGAAGGCTTACTCAGCCCTGTAACAACTTCATTAAGTATTACCTAGGCTGGCTCCTTCTCAGGAAAATTAATGAATAGAAAAAGAATAATAAGTCAAATATAAACACTTTATTATTTAGAAATGAAAATATAAAACAATTAAATATGAATTTTTATCCTACTTGATTATTATTATAATAAAAAAGTAGCGCTAAGCCACAAGGGCTATACAGCGCTGCAGGGTAGGGAAGGAAGCAAGGGAATTGGATGGCAGAAGGGAGGGGGGATGATCAGCAGGTTACAGAAAACAGCGGGGCAGGGGATAGTACGGGGGTAGAAGGTAGCAAGAGATTGAAGTAGAAAGGGCTGAAGGTATCAGAATTTGTGAAGTAAGTCAGTCGTTGTCAAAAAGTCAATGAGAGAGTCCGGATGAAAGGTGGGTCCATCAGCGAGAAGGGAAGGTAAAGAGAGAGCAGCGGAGCGAAGACGACGACAGAGGTAAATTCTGCGTGCTCGTTGATAAAGTGGGCAGTCCAACAGAATGTGGCTGACTGATAATGGAACTTGGCAATTCTCACAGAGAGGAGCAAGACGCCTCTCCATGAGATATCCATGAGTAAGACGAGTATGGCCAATGCGAAGACGGGAGAGAGTAGTCTCCCAACCTCGACACTGGTGATAAGAAGATGGCCAGTAACCTATATTCGGTTTAATAGACTGAAGTTTGTTGCCGAGCATAGTAGACCAACGTTGTTGCCAACGGGTGTGAAGGTGGGAAGATATTGCAGCAAAATAGTCCGTAAATGGAATACCTCTATAAGAAACTGGTAGGTCATGTACTGCTGACCGCGCAGCAGTGTCTGCCTGTTCATTGCCCTGTACGTCAACATGACCAGGGACCCAACAAAAAACAATATCTTTATGCTTGGTAAAGATGCGGCGTAGCCAAAGTTGGATACGGAGGACTAAGGGGTGAGGTGTATCAAATTTTTGTATAGCCTGTAAAGCACTAAGGGAGTCTGAGACAACCACAAATGATGACACAGGCATAGATGCAATACGGATAAGTGCTGTAAGGATGGCATATAATTCAGCAGTAAAAATACTAGCCGAAGATAGTAAATGCCCTTGTACGACGCTGTCCGGAAACACTGCTGCGAATCCTACGCCGTCAGAAGACTTAGAGCCATCTGTGTACACAGCAATGGCATGAGAATGAGAGTGAAAGTGGTCAAGAAAAAGAGAGCGGGAAGCGACCGTAGACAGTTGGGCTTTCGAGCAAGGGAGGGAGAAAGAACAGACTCGAATAGCTGGAACTTCCCAGGGGGGTAGGGAAAAGTGAGATGCTACATGTACATAGAAAGGTGGTAGTTGAAGAGAAGACAAGAGCGAATGAAGGCGAAGAGAGAAGGGACGGAGTAAACAGGGGCGGCGAACAAATAATGAATGTCTACTAATATCAGTGACCATTTTATAAATGGAAGGATTGTGGAGATCATGAGAGCGTACATAGTAGCGCAGGCAATGGGCATCATGGCGATCGGATAAGGATGGAACGTTCGCTTCTGCATAGAGGCTCTCGACAGGGGAAGAGCAGAAAGCACCAAGGCATAAACGTAATCCTTGGTGATGAATGGGGTTAAGGCTAGAGAGAGTAGCAGGAGATGCCGCTGAATAGATCTGGTCACCATAATCAAGTTTCGATAAAATAAGGGTGGAATGTAGGCGATGGAGGGTTCGACGATCAGCTCCCCACGAAAGATGAGCAAGGGTTTTAAGAAGGTTCAGCCGGCTGTGACAAGTTGCCTTCAGAGAGGTAATGTGAGGTTTCCAGGATAACCTACGATCAAAGAGGAGGCCCAGAAACTTGACTGTATCACGTTCAGGGATACGGGAGCCATAGAGGTACAAAGGATGATCGGAGATGACAGAGCGTCTAGTGAAAGTGATTTGGTGGGTTTTAGTGCTGGAAAATTTAAACCCACGTGTGGTGGCCCAATTGGAAACACGGTCGACTGCATGTTGGAGAGAAACTGTAAGGAGATGACAGTCAGCGCCTGCACAGGCAATAGCAAAGTCATCAACATAGAGTGATGACCAAATATTTGATGGAAGACTAGAGGCCAAATCATTAATAGCAAGGAGAAAAAGTGTTGTGCTCAGAACACATCCCTGGGGGACACCTTCAGCTTGGATAAAGTCCGGGGAGAGCACATTATTAACCCGAACACGGAAATGCCTGTCAGTTAAAAAGTTCTTAAGGAAGGATGGTAGATTGCCTCGAAGGCCTAAGGAGTGGGCTTGGGCTAAAATATTATACCTCCAAGTTGTGTCATATGCCTTCTCAAGGTCAAAAAATATGGCAATAACTGAGTGGTTATTCGCAAAGGCATTACGAACATACGTATCCAAGCGTAGTAAGGGGTCTATGGTAGAACGTCCCTTACGAAAGCCATATTGACGAGTGGAGAGACTGTTGTGTGTCTCTAAATACCACACTAAACGTCTATTTACTAGGCGTTCCATTACTTTGCAAACTGCACTGGTAAGAGCAATGGGACGATAGTGGGAGGTTTCATGTCCCGTAGTGCCTGGTTTGCGGAAAGGGAGAACAATGGCGGATTTCCACAGCTGTGGAAGAACTCCTTGTGACCAAATAAGATTGTAAAGGCGTAATAGGACTGCAAGGGCTGACTGATGTAAATGTTGTAGCATACGAATATGAATGTCGTCGGGCCCAGCTGCCGATGATTGACAAGCTGAGAGTGTTGCCTCCAGTTCTTGAAGTGTAAAAGGCACATTATACTGTTCTTCTCTGAGAGAAGAAAAGTCCAAGGGTGCTAACTCTCTGGCAGACTTTGAGGAAAGAAATGAGGGGCATAGATGGAGTCCCTGAGAAATACGGACCAGATGATTGCCAATTTCATTGGCAACATCTAGTGGGTTTGCTATATCAACACCGGCAACCCGCAGAACAGGAGCCGGGTCAGGAGAATATTTACCACTAAGTTTTCGTACTTTTTTCCAGACTGCACTCATAGAGGAAGCAGAGGTGATGGTGGAGACATAATCTCGCCAGCAAGTGCGTTTAGCGTCACGGATGACACGGCGAGCGATCGCACGCTTCTGTTTAAAATCAAGGAGTCGCTCTGTGGTTCTATTGTACCGGTACCTGCCCCATGCAGCGCGTTTCAAACGTACTGCACGAGCACAAGCAGGAGACCACCAAGGCACGCATTTCTGAGAATGCCTGCCCGAAGTTTGGGGTATAGAATGAGAAGCTGCGGTGAAAACGGAGGACGAGAAGAGGTGTAAAAGCTCATCGATGGAGGACGAAGAAGGAACCTCTTTAAAAACAGTTAGGTGTGAGTAAAGGTTCCAATTTGCCCGATTAAATTGCCAGCGTGGGGTGCGAAGAGGTGGCGAATATGAAGGGGAAGTAAGAATGATTGGGAAATGATCATTGTCATGTAAGTCCGGGAGAACAGACCAAGTGAAGTCTAATGCGGCGGAGGAAGAGCAAACTGAGAGATCGATGCAAGAGAGAGTATGAGTCCGAGGATCAAAATGGGTGTGAGTACCTGTATTTAAAACATGGAGGGGGTGGGTGGCAAGAAAAGCCTCTAACTGAATTCCACGGGAATCACAGTGAGACCCCCCCCAGAGGAAATGGTGGGCATTAAAATCACCAAGTAACAGAATCGGTGGCGGTAATGACGAAACAAGGAAGGCAAAATCCGGAATAGATAATGCCCGAGAAGGAGAGAGATATAAAGAACAGAGCGTATACCACCTATGTAAGTGGATACGGGCTGCTGTGTAATGCAGCGAAGTATGAACAAATAGCTGATGGTACGGAATATCAGTGCGGAGAAGAAGGGCACTTTCATTAAAGGTCCCATCAGGAAAAGGATCTGAAGAATACAATAAATTATAGCCTGAGATGTGAGAAATAACAGCAGAGTGTAATTTTGGTTCCTGTAAGCAAACACCAACAGGGGCAAACTGGGAGAGTAACATCTGAAGCTCACCCCGATTACCCCTGAGGCCGCGTATATTCCACTGTAAATAGGCCATGATTGGCAATGATAAAGATACTTGAAATCCGCAGGTAAGGGTTCCTACGGACTAGAAGGGTTAGAAAAGTCCACATGCGGAGGCAGTGGAAAATGTTCAAGCAGCGAAGGAACGGTGCGCTGTGAAGAAAGGAGTTGCGCAGATGGAGCAGAGGAGAGAGAAAGAGCGGAAGGTGGATCAGTGTCCATTGATGGTTTGGTCTCTGCAATATATTCAGAGATTGCTTCAAGTGTTTCGGAATTCAGAGATGTCGTATGGGAGACAATATTGGGAATGGTAGTGGGAGGATGAGTAAAGATTGGAACTGTATTGGACTGTACCAATGTAGGGGGGGGGGCGAAAGGGTGGAGGGAACTGGAGAAGCGTGGCAGGGGACAGAAGAGGCAGGAACCTGGGAGGTGGCAGAAGAGGAAGAAACTTGGGAGGGAACAGGGGAGGAAGGTACATTACGAGGAGGAGGGTGAACCTCTGCACTTGTAACTGAGCCAGTGAGAGGGGAAGAACTAGGGACAGAGACAGGGAGGGTAAAATGAGGAGGTGGAAGATGGGTAGGAGGTGTTACCGGACCTTTTTTTGACTTTTGAGAAGTAGAGGGACGATTGGGAGGAGGTGTCGTACGAGGTCTCGTCGATACTGAGGCTTGTGAGAGAGAACTCGAAGAAGCGAGATTAGACTGAGGCGTTGAAGTAGGGACGTCTGAGCCGAGGACAGCAAAAGGATTAGATACAGGAGTGATTATGGGAGAGGTAACCACAGAGGTGGGTGTAGAAGATGGGATACTAGAAGTGGGGGGACGTTTTGAAACACGGGAATAAGAAACACGTGGGAGTCTCCCTTGGAGGCGGAGATGAGAAACTGCCATGGCATAAGGGAGACCTTCTGTCTCTTTGAGGTAACGGATTTCCCGCTCGTTTAAATAGACCTGACAACGGCGAGAGTACGAAGGGTGAGCCTCATGACAGTTAAGGCAAGAGGGAGATCGATTGCAAGACGTATTAGAATGGTCATCGGCACCACAGACTGGGCATTCGGCGATAGATCTGCAATATTTCACTGGATGGCCAAATCGCCAGCAATTTCTACACTGTTGTGGTGTAGGGATCACCTTTCGAACTTGTAACCGATGTCCTGCTATATAAACTGAGGATGGGAGTTCTCGGCTGTCAAAAGTTAAACAAGCCACATTGCTAGGGTATCGTCTCCGCCCACGGGCAGGAAGAACATAAGTGTCTACCTTGAGGATTGGGAGATCTTGGAGTTCCAGCTGTTCTAGAATGTCGGTGCCACATGTCTGGAAATTTTGTTGAACTATGGTATGGGGCAGAATGACGGTACCACTACAAGAATTGAGGGAATGATGTTTTTCAAGAGTGACAGGAACAGTATCGATATGGGAAAGATGAGAGAGCTCATGAGCCTGGGTAGCATTCTGTACAGTAATGATGCGCGTACCGCTCTTAAGAGCATGAAAAGAAATATCTTTACCAACATGGCGTAGGAGTGCCTTGCCAATACTATGGTCAGAAAGATAGGCAGTAGAGGAAGTTGGTCGTAAAGTGAAGAATTTAGTCCACTGTTCAGTCTGAAACTGAGCGTGGAAAGGTAGTGAAGGACGTGTCGATCGTTTCTGAGAAGAACGAGAAGGTGGAGAAGTATCATCAGCAGGTAATTGTCGTTGACGTTTAGGCGTGGGACCAGAGTTGGTCCGACGTGGAACGGGTCGGCGATTTGAAAATTGCCGCACCGTAGAGGGAGAGGCTGGAAGCATAGTCAGAGGAGAGCGAAGGTCCGATAAATCGAAGGAGTCAGTCGAGGCCTCAGTACCTGAAGTGGGTGAGGAAACAGCACCGGCAATAGGTACAGAGGCATGAGGAATGTCTGAAGAGTGGTCCAAAGACGAGGCGGGGTCAGAACGGGGTGCGGTATCAAGAAGGGGCCCGGGGGTACCAGGTTCATGGACTAGGGCTGCCATGGTTAGGTTACTTCTTTCTTTTTGTTTTTAAGAAAAAAAAAGAAAGAAGAAAAGAAAATAAAAATAAAAAAAGAAAAAAAAAGGGGGGACCGGGGAGGGATAGGTCCTAGGAGGAATGAAAGGGCCAGAAATCTCCCTCCGCGCCCAAAAGGACCTCAGCACCGCAAGTAGCGCAGATGCAGCATGGAACCCGTGCCATACCCTACCCATCATGCTAGTAAACTAACAATCCGGGATAGCAACCTCACATCTGCCGAGCTACCTCGGTGGACAAAAGAGAGGGCGGCCGGATATCCGCCACAAAGCATACCTCCTTCGGCCACCACCCCCGGAATCCGAAAGGTGGCTTCCAGAGATACACTAGTCGCCCGAAAGACACCCAAAGCTACTCCGGGATACCGGAGAGGGATTGGGACATCCCCAGGCGATCCAGATTCCACGGCAAACTACGCCACTGCTAAGAACCTCAACGGAATGGGATGGACCCCGGTATCCTTTCTCCTACCTACGAACTAGCGTGCCTGTGGGAGAAATCCCAAAGGACAAAAAGAGGAAGGGCAAAAGGGAGGAGTGGGGAGGAGGAGGAGGAAAGGAAAAAGGGGAGGATGGGATAGGGGAGGGGAGATTGGGGGGTAATTAGGTTCGGTCTGAGGAAGAAGACCAATAGGTCTAATTCCTCAGACCAAGAGCCTCTTCACCACACCAAGGAGCCCCCCTTGAAGAGGTTATCCTACTTGAAAGAGAAATGAAAAATGAAATATAAAAATAATATCTGAATTCAACGCTAATATATACAGTTAGACTGGGGTGTCTGATGTTGTTGACACAGCTTGTTGTAGAAACTGTAGCCGTTGCTGATGATGGGGAGGGGGAGGGTCACAGATGTTGAGTGACAACCCAACGACTTGTTCTTCACAGATTCCCTAGCCTTGAATAGTCCGTCAAGATGATAGGAATGCTGGTCTTTCACCACTGCAAAGATAAAATGGTGATGTCCCAGAACTTGGGTAAAGTTCGTTTCCTTTAACACTGTTTCTTTGGTTGTCAGATGACCCGAGCTGACATTCCAAGAGTTGTGCTGGGAGCTGCGAGTCAAGTGATTACCATTTGGTCGGAGCCCAACATGTCACCTTTCTGGGTGGAAAAAGGGGGTAGATAGCGGGAGCTAGACACTGACCCTACCTTAACAAGCAGAGTGGCAATCAAACTATCGTCACCATATACTCACCTTCTTCTCCTATCTGTGGAACTTTTCCCTCACACTCCCCCATACCAAGACTTATAGTCGAGGAGTATAAGAAAAATAGGCAAGGAAAAAGTTCTAACACATGGAAGTCACATAAGGCACCAAATCTTCTACTGACTGTCATGACTTAACCAGTCAGAGAAATTTATATATATATATATATATATATATATATATATATATATATATATATATATATATATATATGTATATATATATATATATTTTTTATTTAAAAACACAGGATACAGTAGACATGTATATCACACAATTGACGTGTTCACAAAACATGAAACATTTACAAAGAAAACAAAAATTCCTTATAATTTTTTTTTATATTTTATTTAAAACCAATACAGTTTAACATAAAAATAAAGAAACAGTATGGAACCTAATCAAATTAACTGACAAACGGATTGTACCTACATGCTCGCAAGATATTACAACAAAAACTTACATCAAGAACATAACTAAAAACAAAATTACATGTCACAGGGTCATGAATTGACATATATACAAAACCTTGCATATATATAAATTGTACATATAAATGACATCTGACAAAGGTTCAATACACTTGAACATAAAATATACAAAGAAGTTATATCAGTTAAATCCCATCCTTCACATTAATCAAAAAACCAAAACCTAACATCATAATCTGACTAGATAATCTACATACTTATCCCTAACAATACAGCTGAACATATCCCAACATACAAATAAACAGAAAAAGAATACAGCTTAGAACACAATAACAAGCTCTATACTGTTACAATACACCCATATACAAATTTCAGACAAATGGACTACGTAACTAAACTGTCTAGATATGTCTGTATACCATACAGACTAAAACTTAACATCAAGAACTTGCATGAACACCAAACCGGTATCAGGGTACAGACCATAATTATAAACTTTAAAAAGAATCAATCATGCATATATAAAGTATTACATAACGTCTGACCCATGACAAAGGCTCAATACAATAGAAAGAGATATATATTTATATATATACACATACACACCCACACACCCACACCCACATCCACACACACACCCACACGTACACACAAAAATTTTCACAAAATCACATTAATCAGATGCACTGTATGCACAATGCAAAACAGTATATAAGTTTATCTCATCGTGTAAAAACCCAGCACGTAACATAAAAACAAACTAAAACACACTTCATGTCGCAAATAACTTATTTCTCAAGAATCATGTTATACAAGACTGATACACATCATAATTATACATAAAAAATCTACTATATTATACCTACATTCTGAAAAGTGTTATATCTACCATAACGAGACCTTGAGCTCTACATCCACACTTGGATGCCATAAAGTCCCAATGAAAACCAGGAAACCATTCCAAACCCACATTCACAACACTCTCACGACCCCCCCCAGGGAGGCGAGCCCGCTGTTGCCCCCTGACTCCCTCCAACCTATGAAAACCCCTTCACTCACTCATTTCCAATCACAGATTTACGAGAATCCCTAACGTTAGCATTCTATACCCCTCTGAGAAAGCCTGATCCCACCTCCTCCCATACAAATCTCTGTTACGACACCTCGTACTATAGAACGTTACCGCAAGAACCTTTCTTCTCTCCTCACTATCCCCTCTCCCCCTCATCACCCACGACATATATATATAATCTACCATGATATAATCTAAAGCTCTTATGACACCCTCGTCTAACCCACCCATATCTAGACTTAGAGCACGCAAAACCGACACCCCACGGCCCCCCACCCTCTGTACCAACCTACTTAACCAGCACCTAACCTCCTCTAGCCCTTCACAAAAGTAAACTACATGGAACGCTGTCTCATCCCCTCCACAGATACCACACCCCCCACCCTCTACAACCTGTCTGTTTCGTAATATCTCACTAGACGGAAGGATCCCATGCAGAAAACGAAACATCACCTCACGCACCCGAGGTTTTAACTTCAATTTACTAAATCTAAACCAAATACTCTTCCACGCATACATGGGGAACAAACCCTCAACTGGGACAACGCACCTACCTACAAGTAACCTACACAAAACCCTTATACGAACCTTTCTCAGTTCCCTAACCAACATCACAGCCCTCAAAACTATTTCACATTCCCTCAACTCCATTCCTCGATACCACATACCCAGCCTGTCGTGTATCCTTCCCAAACGCCCCGCGTTCACACCCTCACGCAACACTTCCCATTTAATAAACACACATTTAGCCCTCCGTCTCAAATCCAACAACCCCAACCCACCCTGACTTACAGGTAACATTACAACCTCCCTCCGTAACCAATCACAACGTGAACCCCATAAAAATTTGTACACCCGTCTTAGTATCCCCGCAATCGCTGTCCCTGTAATTGGGAACACAGCTGCAACATACCAAACCTTACTATACAATAAAATGTTCACGACTATCACTCGCTGTATCAGAGTTAGGTGCTGGGGTCTCAGAACACCTAGACGCCCCACGATCCTTTCCAATAACCTATCCGAATTTTCCTCCCGCGCCACAACCATGTCATCCCTATAAATAATACCACAAATCTTTAAAGACACCGCCCATTCTTTAACAACATTACATCTCCCCCCCACACCCCCCACCCAAGAACCCAACCCCATGCACCTTGACTTCGCACTATTTACCTGCATACCCGTGGCACTTCCAAATAATTGCACCACCTCGTCCAACACTCTCATTGACATCCCTGCACGAATGAGAACAGTGGTGTCGTCAGCATATCCAATTAACCCCGGCCAGGCCCTCCCACCCCCCACACTTCCCTCACATGGCGTACATAAGCTACGGTCAACCATTCTATAAAAGGGGTCCTGGAAACACGCAAACAATATTTGGGACAAGGGGCATCCCTGTCTAAGGCCTCTTCCCATTGCAATTTCCCTCCCCATACACCCATTAATCTGTATCCTCATTTTCGCCCCCTTGTACAACGTATTTACCCACTCGACTATTTCCTCCCCAAAACCCTGTCTCCTAAGTATAACCTGCAAAGCTCCCCTTTCCACTCTATCATATGCTCCCTGCCAGTCTAGAGCCAACAAAGCCGCCCCTCCACCCCCACCCTTAGCTTCCACAAAACTTCTCAGTATCCCATGTCCTTCAATCATCGACCTTCCCGGCAACCCGAACTGAGATTTTGACACCACCCTCTCCACTACACATTTGAACCTATTACCTAAAATTTTTGCAAACACCTTATAGTCTGCACACATCAGTGATATGGCTCGGTACTCCCGAAGGGTGGGCTGCCCCTTGACCTTCGGGACCAACACTACTACTGCTGTTTCCTGCTTCTCCCCCAACTTACCCTTCTCCTTCATACTATTAAATAACCTAACTATAAATTCCTTTATCAACGCCCAATGTTGTAAATAAAATTCTACCGGGAGACCATCAATACCGGGAGCTTTCCCCTTCCTCATTCCCCTTAACGCATTCTCTATTTCCTCTGCCGTAATCGTCCCACCTAAAGTCTTTCGATCACTATTTCCTAAATTACACGTCACATACGTACACACCTTGTCCAATGCCCCATCACCCACCCCCCCACTGTTCCAGTACTTCTCGTACCAAGCCTCCGCATACGCACACATCCCCTTCGTGGTTTGTATCTCCTGCCCTGCTCTATAATTCCCATCCATCTCCGTTACCTCTAAACATGGTATAGCCGTCAGCGCCTGCCTTTGCTTTTGATGCCGCAAAACACACGCTGATGGCTTGTCGCCCCAAAGCACTTCCTCCACCCCTGCCTGCATCCTTACAGCTTGAAACCTTTCATTTTGCAACACCCTCAACCTCCCCTTTATTTCAGCTATTTCATCCATAGGAAAATTATTCCCACCCACCCCCCTCCCATAGCAACCTCTTAACCTATCCTCTAAATAGTTAGCCAGTCCAAATTTTAAATTATTAATACGTTTTCCTTCTCTCACATAAAACTTTCTAATCCTTTCCTTTGCGACACTATCCCACCATGTCACAATGTCATCCACTCCCTGTTCTTCCACACTAAGCTCCCTCCATAGGACTGAAAACCCCTCCAACCCCTCCTCATCACCTAACACACTTATATTTAATTTCCAATAACTTCTATATATGTCCGCGAGCGTCCCCCACCCAACCTCCACCACCACTGCCCTATGATCTGACATTGTAGCCTCAACAGTACTGAAAGATTTCACGTCCACTCCCTGAGAAAGGTACACTCTATCTAGTCTTGCAGCATAGCCACTCCTAACAAACGTATATTCAGTCTCCCACACCGCTCCCCCAAAGGCATCACGTAACCTAACATCCCTTAATAAATCCCTAAGAGCCACAGACATAGATCCAGCCCCTCTTGGGTCCACATCAACCACCCTGATTACACTATTCCAGTCCCCACCAACTATCGCCACCTCTGGCAGTGCACTTAAGAAAAACACAAGATCCTCACACACAAAATCATTCTTTACCTTCATGTTATTTTCTGCCGGCGCATACACACTCACACTTACCCATCCACCACCCATCCACACGCAACACCCTCCCTCCCCCTCCTCCCTCGCTTCTCTGCAAAACAAACGGGCTCGTCTCCCTTATTAAAATTCCCACACCACCTTTTAGACGGGGAGATGGCAGGGTAACTACCCGAAATCCTGCCACCTCCAACACCCTACCCTCTTTGAAATTGTGCTCCTGCAGGAACACAACATCCACTCTAGATTTATTCAGAAAATTACGAAACCAATCTCTCTTCATACCGCTACATAACCCATTAACATTTACAGACATACACCTAAGGCCTATTAAAGTTTCCACCCCTGCTTCCTCTCATCACTCTTTACAACTCCAGAGCTTGAATTTACGTTCAACACCTTCAGAGTGCTCTCTTTCCCTCCCCCCTTCTTCCGGTGCCTCCTATCATGGCTACCACCACCTACACCACTACCTTCACACTTCACCTCAGTCTGTTTCCCAGGCCTTTGTGCAGGCGTAAGGACGTCATCAGAATCTGATGTAGCCGCCCTCTTTCTCGTGACAGTCATGTTACACATATCTTGGTCAGATGTTACCTCTCGATGAACCTCCACCTCCACCTGAGAATGGTTTAATGAGTCAATGGACGACTCCAAACCACCATCACGTCCCAAATTATCATGTCTCAGACTTTCTGGAAGCGACGATTCTCCAATGACACCACGCTCAGATGTAACATCCCTCTCTGGTGGTGACAACGTCTTCAACACCTCCACCAATTCCTCCTCAATCTCAAGAACCTTCTCTTGTACTTGCTGCTCCTCCTTATCCACAGGAGACGACACCTGATCAGGCAGTTGGGGGCAGGACTCCAACTCACCACCAGTCCTGTGTGCCCGATCCACTATCTCGCTCCACAAAACACCACGCCCTCCATCCGATGTTTGTTCCTCACCTGCCACCTTTGAAGCAGGGGCTGCGACGTCCACCACAGGTCCAGGCACATGTCTTCGCTTGTCACAGGTCGCCGCTATGTGATCATACTCACCACATAGGCGGCACGTACGTCGTTGTCCTGGGTACATTACCATTACCTGCGTCCTGAAATCTTGTAGGTACACATAGGATGGTATTGGGTGCCTCAAAGTCATTTTGAGGTTGAAAGAACCCTCTGGAAAACCAGCATAGGCTCCTGCCGCCCACGTACCATGTTGAGCATAATGCACCGTCCCATACTTCTCAAAAACTTTCCTTATATCCGCCTCGTCCGCCTCAAAGGGAACGTTGCGTAACTTGATCCACGTATAATACCGTGAAACATCTATCATTCTTACAGTGACAGCTGGTGTGACGTTAAGACTCACGTCCTGAAACCTGGTGACTAACGATTAATAACCGTTGCTGATAGCAGTTTGACGAAAATTCGTTGTCCTCCGTTCAATGCTACACCATACAAGTCACTATCTTGTACTCCATAAGTCTCCCGTATGATCTTTGGCAATAAGACTTGCGCAGAACTGGGCGTTATCGTTCCTTTAAGTAGCTCGATGCCTACAGTATTTATCCTTCGTCTCAGACTAACCGCCATCTTGACGGTCACAGTGCACCTAAGTTGTCAGCCGAGGTGTGACAGCACCACTTCACACCACTGCAGCCAGGTAACTGACAAGGGCACTCGCCTACAAACAGCAGAGGGGTGCAGAGCACTACCGCACACTACCGTGGTCAGGCAGCGAATCAAATTCCTTATAATTAACAAAATTAACAAATACCATACATCAAAAATTACTACTATCCTACCCTACTTACGTGCCCTTAACTCATATGACTGTATATACAAAACTTTCTATGTGCACTAATGCTTTGGCCTCTCAATTTATATTGTAATATTAGCATTTAATACACCAAAACATTCTGTAGCTATTCATTCCCGAATTTTTGTATTTTGTATTTATAACCCCTCAGTATACAATATACTTGTATATCATGCACAAGTGACTCAAATCACAAAATATGAAGACAGATATAAGTGCTACAACATCCGCATCACTAACAAAAAACCTCTACAAAACTTTTTTTTTTTTATAAACAGTCTAAAAGATAAAATAAAAATTAATTAATTAGCTCCTAATCTTTCATGTAATTATAATCTTATTGCCGAGAGACTCACCGCACTTACAACTTCGTGCAGGCTCATACTACCCCCCCCTTTTTCCTTTTATCTCTCACCACCTATCCTAATTACAGGGTTACACAGGCTTATGCTGTACGTCCATCAAAAAAATATACATTAATATGTCAGCACGTGTACATGGCCTTGGGTTCCACGTAGGACATCAATACCATTATCAGTACAGAATACAATGATATAAAACTGAACATTATCATGAGAATAAAAATTCATCATGCACATACAATAGTCACATAATTAAAAATATTGACATACAGGTTCGTACATGTTCTGTCCTTATTTTTTCCGCAATAACACTAAAGAACAAAACCGGTTGACAAATCTTACTCAATCCCCATTAAGGGCATTGCACATTAAAATTGCCCACTCCTAACCAATACCTCACAATTCATCATAATATTCATATGTCATTACAACCCACACATATACATGGTTAGGTACACTAGAGAAAGATGCCATTTATGTGATCATAAAATTGACGAAGCCTGACACTACAAAGATCATGAATTCATAAATAAACACAACTAACCTAAGTAACAATTCAAATTTTGTTGACAGCAATGAAATGTACCTGGGTTAAATGCAACCCAAAACTGTAGTTAACACCTGATTCCTGTTGTTAACCAACCACTAACTTTTATACCGAAAAGCAGAAAATTTTCTACCACAAAGCAACTATGCAGGGTCACAGCACCTCACTAACATAAGTTGAACAACGATCAAGTTAAACTTGGGTGCAAAATTAAGATCATTCTGCGCTAAACCCGAGATCCCAAGATTTAGTTATCATGGTTTAAAGATTATCCTGTATGCAGTGAACATAACCATAGGTTTCCAAATTCATCATGCATCTCCTTCCCACTCCATTCATAGCCCTCCCACCATCCACACAACAAAGGAGCCTAAACCAACCTACCCTCATGCATCCCCCGGTAGGAGACCAACCCTTTGCCCGCCCCCTGGGTTCATGAGGAGAAGGCCCCCCACAGTGAGATTCCGGTAACCCTCCGAAAAGCTAATTGCCCACCGCCCCCCATAGACTTGCCTATTCCTACACATCATTCTATAAAATCTCGCTGCTAACGCTTTTATTCTCAACTCTCCCCGAACCTCCCTCATCCCCCAAGATACATGTAAATAATCCGTCATGACATACATTAAAGCCCTACCCACATCACCTGGCACCCCAGTTACATCCAACATTAAAGCCCTTAGGAATGGCCATTTCCCCCCCACCCCCAAAAGTCTGATAATGCTCACCATCCATAACCTCACCCCCTCCAAAGAGGGACAAAAAAATACCGCATGAAAAGCCGTTTCGGTGTCCCCACAGTGCAAGCATGAGTCCTCTCTTACAAGACCCATTTTACACAACACATCCCTAGAGGCCAAAATTCCCATTAGAAAACGATATACTAACTCCCGTACCCTCGCTGGTATTCTAAGCAAGCCAAACTTCCTCCATATGCTCATCCAGTCATGTTGGATATACAGCAAGCCCTTGTAAGGCACCCGTACCCACCACAGCACCCACCATCCGTTTGACCTTTAACTTGGACACCTGTTCTACATTCAATAAAACCCTCAACATGTCTTCACAATACCTCAAATCCCTTCCACACCACCATCTTCGTGCATCCTCCATTACCCTACCTACCCTGACTCCCCGGTTCCCCCCAGTCCGGATATATCTTTGTTTAATATATAAAGCCGTTACTCTATGACCCAATGCCATCAGGCCAAGACCCCCATGTCTCACATCCGTCATCACCACGTCCTTGCACAACCATGCCCTCCCAAACCCCCACACATACCTTAGAACCTTCCTCTGGATTTCCGCAATATCCTGTGCTCTTAAAGGGAACGCCTCAGCCACTCCCCACACCTTACTGTAAACCAGAGAGTTGACCACTAAAACTCTCTGCTGTAATGTTACGTCCCTAGCCCTTAAGCCTCCAAGCCTGCCCAAAACCCTGCTCGTAACTAATTCCGAATTTATCTTCCTACTATCCTGCACTTCCGCCATGTACCATACTCCACAAACCCTAATTCTGTCCACTACTGACCATCCCAACCCCTCCCCCAAGCTCCCTCCTATCCAATCCCCCACCTCTAATAGTCTCGACTTCATTAAATTAACTCTCATACCCGTAGCGTCCCCAAATATCTGAATGACTCCACCAACTTTCCTTAGATCTTCCTCATGCATTACCAGCACTGTAGTATCATCTACATACCCAACAATACCCCCCCACCCACCCCCCTTATCCCCTGTCCATTCATCACCTCATCCACTAGCCCATAAAATGGATTCTGTACACAGGCAAACAATAACTGAGAGAGTGGACAGCCCTGCCTCAAACCTCTCTCCATCAGTACTGGGTCCCCCAACTTACCATTAACCTGTACCCTAATAACTGCTCCCTCATACAAGGTTTGCACCCATCTCACCACCCTCCCCCCCCAAACCCAACTTTTCCAAACAAACTTTTAAGAAATCCCTATTCACACAATCATACGCATTAGCCCAATCTAAACCGAGTATTCCCCCTCCGGTGCAGCTCTCAATAAAATCCCTTATGTGACTATGCCCGTCCCTCATACTGCTTCCCGGGATGCCAAACTGTCCCCATGTATCACTGAACCTAGAACCTTCTTCAGTCTATTGCCCAGAATTTTTGCATAAATTTTATAATCTGCACACATTAAGGATATCGCTCTATAATCACTCAATACTTTCCCTTCCTTCTTCTTTGGCACCAACACAATGATCCCGGTTTTCTGTGTTTTCCCCATCCTCCCACTGCTCCACATATAATTCAAGACATCCACTAACCCATACCTAATGCATTCCCAATAAACTCTATAAAAATCATTTGGTATTCCATCAATGCCCGGCGTCTTACCCTGACTCATCCTGTAAACCACCTCCCCCACCTCCTCCTCACTAATACTACCCTCCAGCATTTCCTGTTCCTGTTGTCCCAATACAATAGTATTCTGCATAACCCCAAATACCTCCTCACTGGCAACTTCCGTGTTCCTCCTCCATTTCTCCCTAAACCAATAATCAGCATAAATGCTAATGTCATCCGTATCGGTAAGACCTTGACCCACCACATAACCCCCCACCATCAGCGACCACTAGATGCGCTATGGTAGTCACCATCTGCCTTTCCCTAAATTTTCTCAGGACATGACCTGATGGTCGATCACCCTTTAACACCTCCTCTAACCCTGCCCTAACTCTAATCACGTTAAACCTTTCATTATGTAACTCTTCAATCCTACTCCTTAAACCAACCACATCCCCTCGCATACCTCCCCCCCCCCCCCCCGTCGTAAACAGCATTCAGCTGTCCCTCCAGGTAGTTTTGCAAACCATATCTCCACCGTGCCTGTTCCCTTCCACGTATCCTGAAGAACTCTGCGATTCCTGTCTTAGCCCGCATCTCCCACCAGTCAAGCAAATCCATCTCACCATCCCTACCATCCCAGAAATGTCTCCACCATTCCTAAAAGGAAGAGCCTTCATCCCCATCCTGCAGAAGCCTCACATTCAATTTCCAATACCCAGCATATATGCGTACTATACCATCCACCCACAGATCAGCTATCACCGCCCTGTGATCCGAAAAACCGACATCAAAAGCCCTCACTCTCTCCACACCAATCCCCTGCATCACATATATATCCTATCTAACCTCGCCTCATAATTCCCACGAATGAACGTGTTCTCCACCCCATACTCCCCCCTCTCCACCACATCTACAACTCCTACATCCCTTAACACATCCCTTAGAGCACCCAAGACACATCCCGCCCCCCTCAGTGAGACATCCCCATACCTAATCACACAATTCCAATCACCCCAAGTACAGTTATGGAAGGTAAACCCCGCAAATAATACATCAAAACATCACGAACAAAATCAACTTTCACTCTAACATTGTTGCATGCCGGCATGTAAACACCAATGAAACATACTCTCCCCACCCCCCCAGTGCCCATCTACCCTTACGACCCTCCCCCCTCCCCCCTCCTCCCAACCCATGACACGCAATGGGCTGGTCTCCTTTACAGCCACTGCCACCCCTCCTTTTAATTGCAAAGCATTACTGACAAATAGGTTATAACCCCGCAAACGCAATTCACATTCTAACCTATGGTTATGCTCCTGCAAAAAACATACATCTACATCAAACCTTCGTAAAAACCATTCTAACCAAACCCTTTTTACCTCAGATTTAAGACCATTTACATTTATTGTGACACACTTGAACTTCCCAGAAAAGGCGGCTTACCCCTATGCCGCTGTGTCTTACTCAATTCACCTTTCATAGTACCTGTACCATTTTTATAATTTTTCCTAACCTGTCCACCAACCCCTCCTTGCCCTCCCCCACTGAGCTTCCCCGGTACACCCCCTCCCCTGCTTGCCTTCTCCCCCACAGCTACCCATGACTTCTTCCCAGGTCTCTACCCAGGTGTTAAAACCTCATCGAGGTCCAAGGCACCCGCAGTCCGTTTGCGTGAGCTCTCACTCACACACATATCTACCTCCTGCGAGTCCTCCTGATGGACTTCCACCACCACTTCCCTGTCCTCTCTGTCATTCCTCGAACCCTCCACCTGTCCCTGCTGCTCATCCGTCAGCTGCACCTCACTTAACTTCTCGGGTCCATCCTCCCCGGCCTCCGGCTCGTCCAAGAACTCCTGCAGCACTGCTTCCAACATCCTCTCCTGGGTAGACTCTTCCACGTCCACCCTTCCCTCAGGCGATGGGGGCCTCTCCCCTGTCACCTCCGGGAGGGTAACACATGTCCCCATCACCTCTTCCACCTTGTCCACCTCCTCCAGAGATTCGTCTTCTGTCCATCTGCAACTCCCAACTCCACATCCACGTTGCATGGTTGCTGTTCCACCATCCATGATAATGCCATCCTAGGGGCTTGCTTTCGAGGACACTGCGCCGCCATATGCTCGTAAGAATCACATAATCGGCAAGTTTTCCTCTGCCCCGCATAGTGGACAAATACCTGTGTCCTATAGCCTGTCAGCGTAACATACGAGGGTATTGGCCGCCTCAATGACATCTTCAGGGTGCAGGACCCCTCAGGCAGCCCTTCAAATGGCCCATCCCTCCACACCCCCATACTAGTCGTATGAACAGTTCCATAATTACTGAAGGCTTCCTGAATGCCATAGGACGTTGCCTCGAAGGGTACATTACGTACCTTTACCCACGTGTAATATTTTGAGACATCATGTAGACACACCTCTACTGTTGAGTTCACACTCATCCTCCTTTCCTGAAATTCATCCACAATCCTGGTGTAAAAGCCGGCTCTTGTAAACTTCACAAAAACCCTTGTCATTCCATTAAGGGCGACACCGTACAATTCATCGTTCGGTATCCCGTAGATGTCCCTAATTATGGCCGATAACAGTACATGCATTGTCGCACTGCTTAACGTTCCTCGAACTAATTCAATACAAACAGTATTCACTCTCCTGTTGATACGATCCACCATGTTGGTGCCTAAGTCAAGCAGTCACCACCAGGTGGCGTGTAGGGAGACTCAAGAAGCGTCCTCTCTTCCTAGTGGTCGAGAGACGAAATGTATTGGATGAACCATTGATATACACAATATGAAACTTAAAAGCTTGGAATGCCAATGTCCACTTCAAGAGGCGACTGTTGGTTCCCTTAAAAGTTTCTAGGTATATCAAAGGTTTGTGATCCGTCTCCAAAATTAATTCTTTTCCCAGTAAATAAAATTTAAGCTTGGAGATACCCCACACAAGGGTCAAACATTCCTTTTCTATGGTGGAGTATCTCGTTTCTGCAGGAAGAAGTTTTAAATTTAATAAATATACAGGAACTAGGAGTGTGTGTATTTTGTGCAGTAAGCACCTGACACCTATTGCAAGAACTATACTTTTTTGTAACCTGTGAGTACATGCTTGGTCAAAAATAAGTGTGCTTGAGTTTATGCCACGTCCTACAATGAGCCACGTGTTCCGTCACCGGCAAATCATAAGCCATTTGATGAACAGTCTCTTGGCATGGTTTAGAAACAACAAGAAGGGAATAATCAATCGCTGAAGAATGAGATTTAAATAAAGATTTATATAATGTACCATTAATATATTCCAACTTGTGTGATACGTATGTTCCGTGGATAACTTTGTTGTTAAAAGTATGATTATGACAATCCCGAAGAGAAGGGCAATCCCGCTGTAAATTGACAAAGTCATGCTTGGACATAAAATCTGGGAAAATGAAAGGACTTACTGTGAGAGAAGAGGTAGGAGAAGCCTAGGCTTTGGTCTGAGCCCGAGTCAAGACATTGAGAGTGCAGAAGGCAACCCTTACTTTCACCAGACGAGTGAACAGGTGATCCTGCTACCTCACTATCGAGAGTAGTATCATCTGTTTCTACCCCCAAATGAACCGTATGGGACAATGCAGCTTCCGGTGCAGAATGGCTAAGGGGCTTATTTAACTTGCAAGGAAGAGGAGCTGGAAAACTTAGGTCCACAGGTGGTGACGAAAGATCCGCCTCTGAAGGAAGAACGGCACTTTTAACGTTACCCACTATTATAGAGCAAGTAATTGGGGCTAGTACCGCATTAGTCCAACCTATGAACCATTTAGTTTTCAAGTAACAACGTATTGTAGGGAAAGTATTTTTATGACCCAAGTAGTCTGAAAGAATGGAGGACACATGAAAGGTTTTCAAGTTAGGGAACAGTTTGTCCGAGATTACAATGCACGTACATCCAGTGTCTCGTAATATGTCTGAGACTTTTATACCATTAACTGTTCCTGAACAGAAGGGTGCCTGGTCATTACCATCAACAAAACATCTGCCAACTTTGTGCACTTTCTTAGAAGGACAATTTTGACATTTATGTCAGATACCACCACACTAATGACATGTTGGTATAATATTTGGTGACTGTTTTTCTACTGTAGGCTTCTTAACCTTTGGTTCAGGTGAACCATTTTTCTTAGGGATCAATCCCTTTAGGTCTTTATAGGAATTGTGAGCCTCAGCATGCAAGTCAGCAGCCTCAGCAACTTCCTCAGCTTTAATCAGGTTATGTTCTCTAATGAATGTTCGTATCTGGTGGGGAAGAGCTGTCAGGAACTGGTTAGCAACCATGAAGTCTCTTAAGAGATTCATAACTGTGATCAATTCCTGAGCTCTCTGTCCAAAAGTCAAACAAACGAGTGTTACCTGTAACTGCTGAAAGTTTTGGCCATGCTGTAAAGTGGTATACCTGAAATCTTTCCTATAAGAATTTGTGGTTTTATGGTATGCTTTAAGGATTGCCTTCTTAAGTAGGCTATAATTACATATATCTTGGGACAAAGTTGCATAGATATTCAAAGCTGTACCAGAAAATAACATACCTAACCTTGTAGCCCAGGTGTCAGCAGGCCATTCACATAGAGTAGGAGTATTTTCAAACCTAATTATGTATGAAGTTACGTCTTCACCCTCTGTGAAGGGAGGTAAATTAGGTGTTGCACTATGTGGACTAGCTGCATGATGTTCAATTACTCCTTCCTCCAATTGCTGTTGTGTAAAAGTTAACTTTTTATTTTCTAATTCAAGGCATGCTTTCTCTACCTCGCAATCTTTTTGTCTCTCTTGCAATTCATTCTCTCTAGCTTTTTCCTCACGCTCTCTAGCTTTTTCCTCACGCTCTCTAGCTTTTTCCTCAACTTCTCTATCTTTTCTCTTTCTTCAAGTTCTCTTAACCTAACTTGTTCCTCACATATTTTAGCTTGTTCCTCACGTACTTTAGCTCTCTCCTCACAATCAAGTCTATCACGCTCCTTTTTCTCCTCTCTTTCTCTTTCTAACTGTCTTTCTTGATTTTCTCTTTCAATTTGATCTCTCTCCTTTTTCTCTTCTCTCTCGATTCTCTCTCTCTCCTTTGTCTCCTCTCTCTCAAGGTTCTCTTTCTCCTTTCTTTCTCTTTCCTGGATCTTGGAGCTAATGAAAGCTTCTAAATCTTTCCCTGTTATTCCAAACTTACTCCCAGTGTTTATCCAAAACTGGTATTCCTCCATACTTGCAAGAATAACTTAAACTACCAGGGGAAAATGAAACGGATATATCAAAGAAAACAGAGGGCTCAATTCCTGCTCTGCTCAAACTGTAAATAAATCGGAGGGTTCAATTCCTGCTTCGATTAAACAGTATGTGTGAATGAAAACGGAGTGTTCTATGCTGGCTCCGACCAAACAGTAAGTTGAATGGGGTCCTTTGACCATCCAATCTTCTCACCAACAAATCAAGAGCGTCCTACAACAGTTCCCTTGATATAATAAATAGAGCTCAATGAAACAACTTGTCACTGGAAAATCTCGGGTCCCTAGAGTCTATTCCTCTAAATCGTTTCAAGCTCATATGAACAAAGATGACAGAATTAACTAATCATCATTCGTCGCTCGACCTCTGTAGTGAGCAGACATGTGTTACACTGCCCTCTGTTGGCCGTTGAAGCAAGCTGAGATTTTCTCAATATGGCAGCACAGACACAGAGGCAGATCAACACTGTTTTGAGTTGGTGCGTGGGGCTGTGACAGCCCAAACAGCTTCTGTTATCCTGCCAGCCATCATCAGGGAGACTTATGGTGTCGCCGATGAAGAACTTTATGGAGTGGCGCTTAATGGGGCCTATAGGGTCTTCGTTAAGCTCCAAACAATGGGTGTCTACAAGCAGTTGGTCAACAAATATCAGGATAGTTGTGTGGCTGTCAACCCGGCGGTCACAGTGAGGCTCATCGACGTATTACATTACTTCACTTGGGTTAAGGTACGAAACGTGCCTTTTGAAGCTGATGAGATGGATTTATGGCAGGTATTCAGCAGGTATGGAACTGTACATGTGGCGACTGTCGGCAAGTGGACGGAGGACGCATATGCTGGCCTCCTTGAAGGTACCTTCTCACTGAAGATGTCTTTGAAACATCCCATACCATTGTATGTAGTGATGGACGATTTTCGTATGCAAGTGATGGTGTCCTATGCTGGGCAATGCTGCACTTGTCGTCTTTGTGGAGAGTATGATCACTTTGCAGCACAATGTGGTCGCCAACAGTGGAAGAAGGACATAAGGTGGCCACCAATGGAAGAGCTTTTCCAGAAGGTGACTGTTGTGCCTGAGTCGGGTGCACGTCCAAAGACGTCATTGTGGAGTGAAGAGGTGGAGCAAGAGGAGCTGATTGAGGGGTCTTGTGTGACTCTACCTGGAGATCCTTCCTCCGTTGGCCCGGTTACGCTGGGTGAGGAGGGTATGATGGTCATGGAAGAGAGAGTGGACGACACATTAGCGACTGTGTTGAAGGGATTGTTGGACACACCTGGAGAGGTGGAAGAGGAGGGGCTTGAATTATCCCTTGGGAATGTGTCTTGTGTATGGTCCCAGGATGTGGAGGAGCTGGTTGAGAAACAGGCTGCTGGGATGGATGTAATCACCATAGAGGCGGTGGTGCATAATGAAGGCCTTCGTTATGCACCATCGTTATGGAGGTGGCAATGGAGGCAGTGGGAGGATCATGCAAACGGGCGGCAGCATTGTCAGACTCTGATGATGTCCTCACCCCGGCGCAGAGGCCAGGCAAGAAGGTGTGGCCAGAGGTGGCATGGGGCAGCCCTAAAGGGTCAAGGGGTCTGGTGGCGGATACTGGACGACCTCCAGTGTCTGGTTGTGTGCATGGTGGTAGACGCCGGCAGGTGTCTAAAGGCAGATCAGTGCCGACAGGGCACAAGGTATAGCTGGCTTGAAGTGTGCCTCAGTAAATGTAAATGGGTTGCGAGACAGAGTGAAGTGTATGTGGTTTGTGGGTTTTCTTCGTAGGTATGGAGTGGATGTAGCTTTTGTGCAAGAGCACAATTATAAAGCCAGGTGTGAGTTAGTACTGGATGGATTTCAGGTGTTTGTCATGCATTCAACTCGATTGAAAGGGGGGGTTGCAATCCTCCAGCGAGAGACCAGCCCATTTGTTGTGTATTGTATTGAGGTAGGGGAGGAGGGGCCTGTCGTGCGAGTGGATGGGCTGTGGATGGGGGAGAGGGTGGCGCTAGTGTGTGTCTATGGGCCCGCAGAGGGGGATGGACGTGTCAAGACTGCCTTTGTGGGGAATGTGCTAGTGTACCACCTCCGGTCGCTCCCTCCCATGGTGGTTGTGGGGGGTGACTGGAATTGTGTGGTGAGAAGGAAAGATGTGGAGCCTCGCAGGGTGGGGTTTCACTCTGTAGTGTTAGGGGATCTTTTGCGAGGGGCGGGGTTGTGGGATGTGGCTACGGATGAGGCATGGGAGGTGGAGCACACATTTGTGCGAGGAGGGTATGTTGCTCATCTGGCCCGGTTGTATGTAACGCAGACTGCAAGGGTGGAAAGGGTGTGTGTGGTGGAAGTTGCATATTCAGATCATCGGGCGGTTTTCATTGAAGTGGGGTGGGACGGGTTGTCTAGGAGGCATAGGAGTTTTTAGAAATTGAATGTTTGGCTCCTTGCAGATGGAGGGGGGAGGGAGGGGTTTGCACAGTTGTGGAGGGAGTTGTGGTCAGGGATGGGGGCTGTTGGGGATATGTTGGCATGGTGGGATGGAGTGGCAAAGGAGAGGATCAGGGCGTATTATGTTAGACAGGGCAAGGGGGAGGCTCAGATGACTTTTGGGCTTATAAGATATTTAGAGGGGTGGTTGTGGGATTGTTATGGGAGAGGGGTGGGGGGCAGGGGCTATCCTGCGGAGGAAATAGAGGTGCTGTAGCAACGCATCAGGGAATTGCAGAATGGGAGGTTTAATGCAATGCGGGTTAAGGGTGGGTTAGAGGAAGTTTTGTGGGGTGACAGGCCATCGTCATGTGTTCTGCGGGGGCAGCGGAAGCATCAGGCGGCCACAGAGATGGAATGTTTGTTAGTGCAAGAGGAGGTCGGAGGATTTCGTGTGGGGCAGGTGCTTCGTACAATGGAAGGGATGGGTTGTTATGCGGATGAATGGTTCAGGACTTCTTTGAGGAGTGTAGGTGTGCAGGGGGATGCGTTAGGGCAGTTGGGACGGCATGTGGTCAATGTCCTGAGCAGGGGGGACCGTATGGCACTGGGTGGGGACAATGAAAAAGGGGAGGTGTGGAGGGCATTATCGAGTATGAGTAGGGGTAAATCCCTGGGAATCGATGGTCTGCCATGTGAGTTTTACTTACAAAATTGGGACATACTTAAGGAGTTCTTGGTGAGGTTGTTGAATGAGATGAAAAAAAGTGGTGAGCTGAGGGTTTTGCAGGTGACAGCGGTGGTAGTCTTCAATTCAATTCAATTCAAAGTTTATTCTCTATAAAGATTACAATGTTGAATTTACAGAATTTGTTTGTTGTATGGTTTACATATAGTTAAATAATGATTACAGAGTGTACCACTAGAACGCCTAGCATGGCTAGGCATTTCGGGCAGACTTAGTTTAATTCTTTATTTTAAAATATTACAAATTATGAGGTAAGTTGGTATTATGGCTAAGTGACTAAATACTAGTTTGTGAGTTTAGCAATGTGAATGCTTTTGTTTTGGCACAGTACATAGTTTCAGTATTGGAGTATCATAGGATTCATTATTTTAAGATTGAGATTAATATTTCTGTTTATGGTCAAATGGGTGAGTGAGTGTAAGTGTGAACCACCAGGTGGTATTCGTGTAGTTAGTTGATGGGGTGTATCAGGGAGATAAGATGTTTTCTAATGGTAGTTTTGAAGGTGATGAATGTGTCTGCAGTTCTAGAGTTCTCAGGTAGGGTGTTCCAGATTTTAGGGCCTTTGACATACATTGAATTTTTGTAAAGGTTTAGTCAGACACAGGGAATGTTGTAGAGATGTTTGTGTCTGGTGTTATGCCTGTGGGTTCTGTCACAACTATCAAGAAAGTGTTTTAGGTCAAGGTTGATATTGGAGTTTAAGGTCTTGTAGATGTAGATTGCACAGTAGTAAGTTTAGATCTATGAAGAGTGGGGGGGGTGTGTTGCCAGGGATGGGATTTAGTGATTATTCTTACTGCAGCTTTTTGTTGGGTTATTATTAGCTTTAGGTGTGTTGCTGCAGTTGATCCCCAAGCACAAATATCATAGGTGAGGTATGGATAAATAAGTGAGTGGTATAGTGTGAGAAGGGCATTTTGTGGCACGTAGTATCGTACCTTGGAGAGGATCCCAACCGTTTTGGATACGTTTTTGGTTATGTGTTGGATATGGGTGCTGAAATTCAGGTTGTTGTCAAGGTATAGGCCTAGGAATTTGCCCTCATTATGTCTGGTAATTAGAGTGTTGTCGATCTTAATGTTAATTTGTGCATCTCCTGCTCTGCTACCAAACATAATATAGTAGATTTTGTCAGTGTTAAGCATAAGTTTATTGGCTGTCATTCAAGTCGATAATTTGATCAGCTCCTTGTTAATAATGGTGTTGAGGGTGGCAAGATTAGGGTGAGAGATGACATAAGTCGTGTCGTCAGCAAAGAGAATGGGTTTCAGGTGTTGGGATACGTTTGGAAGATCATTGATGTATATGAGGAAGAGCAGGGGACCAAGGACACTTCCCTACGGAACTCCAGTATCAAGTGGCCATGTTGTTGATGCTGTGTCTTTAATGGTGACATACTGATACCTATTAGTAAGGTAAGATTTGAAATAAGCAAGCGCATGGTCAAGTTTGTGGAGTAGGATGTCGTGGTCTACTGTGTCAAAAGCTTTTCTTAGGTCAATAAAAATTCCTAGTGGATATTCCTTATTTTCCAATGCTGTGTAAAGCAGATCTAGCATTTTTATGATTGCATCATTAGTGCTTTTATTTTTCATGAATCCAAATTGGCAGGGGTTGAGTATGTTTTGTGTTGTTATAAATGAATATAGTCTCCTGTGCACGAGTTTCTCAAAGATTTTGGATAGCAATGGTAAGTTTGATATTGGCCTATAGTTGTTTAAGTCTGTAGGGTCACCACCTTTATGTATTGGTGTAACCCTTGCCATCTTGAGTAGTTTCGGGAAGGTGCTAGTTTCTAGTGACTTGTTAAAAAGTAATGAAATAGCATGCGAAAGGATATGGGCCGCTCGCTTGTACAGTAATGGTGGGACATTAGACAGATTCCCTGAGTTGTTTTTAAGTGACTTTATAATCTCGGTGACTTCCGAGGGCTCAGTTGGTGCAAGATAGAAGGAATTTGGGAAATTCCCATCTAGGTAGTCCCCGGCATGGGCATTGGTATGTGGGATTTTATTGGCGAGATTAGATCCTATGGTTGAGAAGAAGTCGTTTATCTTGTTAGCTGTGTCAGTGGGATGTAGTGGTGTAAGTAAGTAAGTAAGTTTATTCAGGTATACACAAATACAGTTACATAGAATTATCATACATAGCAGCATATGTGTAGAGAACCTAGGATAACCCAAAAAAGTCAGACAGAGTGACTTATTTCCATTGGGGTCCTTTTACCTTATTATTATAATATGAAGGTTATAATATTTTCTTATTATTCTACAATGAAGATAACATCTTATTATCATACTAAAAAGACTATCTACTACACCAAGGTCATTAAGACTATCTACAATACGAGGGTCATTACTAATAATATGGTAAAATTTACACGTATGTTAGCTAAAAAATAGAAAATCATTCCCCTCCCTTTCTGTAGCTACATTCATCAGACACCTTTTGGCACTCTTCTTGAACTGGTTCATACTATGACTGCCTTTGACATGTGCGGGCAGTCTGTTCCATTCCTTTATTGCTGTACAATAAAAGGTGTTTGAAGCCTGTCCAATGACTGTGGGTACTACAAAGTTGTGCTCTCTCCCCCTAGTACTATGATTGCTTTGTTTCCCAACCTTGACAAAATTGACAGCAAGATATTCTGGACATTGTTTGTGAGCAATTTTATAAACATGATTTAGCTTCAGTTGTTTTACTCTGTCTTCAACATTCAGCATATCCAACTGCTGTAATTCATCCTGGCCTACATGTTCTCTTGGTCCCAGCCCCAGGATGAATCTTACGATTTTGTTCTGGGTGATTTGCAGTCTATCTTTCAGTTTTTTTGTCAAGGCAGAGTACCAAGAAGAGCAAGCGTAATCCATATGGCATTGTATAAGGGCTAGACATAGGGTCCTGCGAGCCTCAGTATGTAGACACTGTGCTTGTCTATATAGGAACTTCAGTCTGGCATTCGCTTTCTTTACTACACTGTTCCCTATCAATTCTCCTGAACATTATAAACACTATGTGTATATACACATAGACAAACTAAACATCACTTGGGTTGTTGTTGTCTTGGTCAGCAATTTTCGAGATTGGAGCAGTGGGTGCCGGGTACCATCCTGCGTTTTCTTGTTGGGTGAGTCACCCAGCTCCCGTTTTCTTTGGGTGAACGCTGGGTGAGCGCCCGTTTTCTTTTGGCTGCCATTTCTCAACAAAATTGGTCGTGCTCGAACCGGATAAAGGCCACACTGTGGTCCAAATATGTTGTACTACTAGGTTTAGTTAGGACAATATTCTTGTTTTTTTTCAGTTTGTGGGTCCCTAGAATCTGAGAGAGTGTTTTCCAGGTCTTTTTTATATCTCCTCTAGTGTCTGTGAATCTACTGGAGTAGTATAGTTGTTTGGCTTTCTTTATTACTTTGGTGAGAACTGATGAATAGTGTTTAAGAATATCTTTGTGTATTAAGCCCTGTCTATATTGCTTTTCATATTGGTGTTTCTTGTCAATGGATTTCAGAATGGTACTGGTTAGCCATGGGCAACCAAGCCGTTTGTTTGTGATCTGTTTCGTTTTTATAGGACAATGTTTGTTGTATAGTCTAAGTAATTTGTTAAGAAAAATGTCTGTCCATTCATCAATTCCATTGGCCTTGGAGAATTCTGTAGGCCATTCAACAATCTCTAGGTCAGCTGTGAACTTCCTTATTGAGGCCTCGTCATGGAGTCTAAATGAGACTTTGTTGAATTCAAGTGGTGGTTTACTAATGTTTGTCAGGAGGAAGGTAGGGTAGTGGTCTGTAGTGCTATCTGTGATTATCCCTGATTTAAGGGGGGCTAGTATATTGGTCCATATGTGGTCTATTATGGTTGCACTTGTCTCAGTGAGCCTGGTTGGTTTAGTTATTGTTGGTATGAGAAGTTTGTTGTTCATATTGTTGATGAAATCAGTTACAGGCTGATCATCTAGTAAGCCAAGGTTGATGTTGAAGTCTCCAGCTAAGAGAAGGTGGTGCTTATTCATTTGTCTGTTTGTTATTAGTGACTTTAATTTCTCACTGAAATTTGGGATGTTTGTGTGAGGTATCCGGTAAATGGCACTGATTGTTATAGGTGTCTTAAGGTTTTTTACAGTAAAATTAGCAAAAATGTATTCCCCATATTCATCACTAAAGCAAGTGGTGCTAATACAAGATAATTGGTTAGAGTAATAGATTGCAATACCACCCCCAACTTGGTTTGGTCTGCAGTTGTGAATTGCTGTGTATCCTGGTAGAGGGTAGATATCTATTGTGTCCTGCTTAAGCCAGGTCTCAGTAAGAATAATGCAGGAGAAGGGTGTCTTTAGTGATTCAAGGAGTGCCAGGAGGTCATCATAGTGTTTGCTTAAGGACCTGATGTTGTAGTTAAGTACTGATAGACTTTTAGCATTGTTTAGGATAGTGCTGGCTTGTGTTGCTGTGTAATAAAGGCAGTTACTTTCCAATAGGTTTTGATTGGGTGTCAGATTATGGAGGTTTAGATCAGGGTCAACGTGATCAATCATCTTCTAGGTTTAAATTATGGTTATTTATATCCTCAGTTGTGTGTTGAGTTCTAGTACTGATATCTGTAGTGGTGGGAAGTTTGGATAAGTATATAGCTAGAGTATTTTGGTCATATAGAGTATAGTCACTACTACACATAATGAAGTTGATGTTGTCTATGTGTTGTGCTGGAATGAACTAAAGTACAACTAGGTATAAACTAGTAATATAAAAATACAAATTAAAAATAGAACAAGACTCTCACTTGTAATTGCACTAAGGTCTAATATAATGATTTTTGTGGAGTCTATGTTTTGAGCTAGAATGAGCTATAGTACAATTAGATTTAATCTAATAATATAAAAATACAAATTAAAAATAGCACCAGTCTCTCACTAGTAATTGCACTATGGTCTAATATAATGAATTTGGTATTGACTATAGTACAACTGTGTTTAATCTAATAATATAAAAAAGGCACAAGACTCTCAATTGTAATTGCACTAAGGTCTTATATAAGTTGTTTACAAGAATTAGAGTATAACTAGATTTAAATTGACAGGATAAAACACACAAGTTAAGGTAGCAAAAGAATAGTAATAAAAAAAATTATAAAAATAAAAATGGCAATGACTTGGTTATAATATGCTAGTAAGTTGTAGTTGAAAATACTAGTTTAAAAAAGTATAGAATAAAATGGTCAATAAAAGAAGTTTACAATAAGTTTGATCAATATAGTTTAAAGCAAAATTGGGCAATAATAAGGATTTTAGAATAAAATTTGTGAATTGAGTATTTCTTAAAGTGAGGTAGAATTATTGAGGACAAGTTATGGCTAGTTTATAATAAAATAAGATGGAACAGTGATGTGGTAAGTTGTAAAAAAAGGAGATAGATTCTGTAGATATTAAACAAATTAAGACTATGAGGTAGAATGGTCGTTGAATACAACAATGACAATCAAAAGTAGTTGGGGTATTAGAATTTTAGGGGGGCACAAATTTATGACAATATAACACTAACTGTGGACTGTGGGTATTATCTGCACTTTACTCTGATTCTGTTAGTCCAGCCTCACTTAGGAATGTTTTAAGGTCATGTTCTGTAGAGATGAAGTATCTCTTCCCAGTGGGCTGTTTCCTAACTGCGATTTTTCCATCCCTCACAAAGCACTGGTGGATTTTTTGGGCATAGCATAATTTTCTTAGCCGATAAAGAAAGTTTTGTCTTGTTTTGGTAAGGCACTCATTGACGTAAACATCAGTTTTCATAGAAATAGATGTTTTTAGTAGGTTGTTTCTTTGTGGGCTAGTTTGGAATTTTAACAGCACTGTTTTTTTACCTGCTTGGTAGCCTATCAGTTTGCAATCCTTTAGGTCATCACTACGTATGTTAAGGCGAAGGTGGTCCTTGATAAGCTGTAGGGTGGTCTCCATGCAGGTCTCTTGGGTGACTGTGGGTGGGAGATGTTTGCTGTTAACTACAACAGCGTCAGATAGCTGTTGTTGGTCATTATGGTCTTGGAAGTTATGGTCTTGGTCCCGAAGGTGGCCAGTCCACACGTGGTGAAGGACTATAGGGTTATTTCTTTACTGTGTGTGGATTATAAGTTATTCACTAAAATATTGGGGAATAGGTTGAAGTGTGTGATCAACAGGGTGGTGGCAGCGGGCCAGTATGGGGTGCCGGGAAGGACCATGTATGAGGGGCACGGGATGATTCGGGGGTTTGTGGAGTGTGTGCAAGGTATGGAGGGTGGGGGGGTGTTCGCCTTAGATTGGCATGCAGCATATGATAGCGTCGAGAGAGAAGCATTGTGGTGGATAATGAGGAGGCAAGGGTTTGGGGATGAGATTGTGAGGTGGATGCAAACATATCATGGGGCGGGTGTTCGGGTGCAGGTGAATGGGAGGGTGGGGGAGCAAATCCCTATGGGGAGAGGTCTGCAGCAGGGATGTCCTTTATCCCAGTTACTTTTTGCGCGTGGGGAGGTAAGGATTTGCGTGTGTGGGAGGACATGATGCGAGTGCTTATGTATGTTAGGGATGCAAAACACATGAGGGTGAGGGTTTCAGAGAAAGTGGTGGGGGAAAGGGAGGTGGCGACAGTGGAAGGAGCATATCCAATGTATGCATGGGGGGATATTTGGGGTAGGTTGTGTAGGCTACACATCCAGCCGTAGGAGCGGGAGGTGATGTTTGGATGTGGGAGGGGTGGGTATCCCTGTGCAGCGGGCACTTGGTTACCTTATTGTGAATTTTGTGTTTGCATCGTGGGCTATGAGGAGTCAGGTGGAGGGGGGGGTGCGTAAAAGGGTATTGGCAGCAACCTTTTATCGTACGTTGTGTCGAAATCGGGTTCTTTACGGGATATGGTGGGAGCGGGATTTCCCTGTAAGCTATCGTGGTTTAACGGTGGGGGTCCTCTTGGGGATGTAGGAGAGGGAGGGGGTCAGGGGATGCGGTGGGCTGGTCTCCCCGGGGGGGGGCTAGTGTGTGTGAGAGTATGTATGGAACACCTATTATATGTTAACAAAGAGGATTGGTGGTTTATGGTGTGTAGGTTGAGAGAGTATTGGGTATGAGGTATGAGGTTTTCTATGTGTGTTGTAGCGTAAGTATATATTGTGCTTCTTTAATTATGGAGAAGTGGCAGGTGAGATTGTTCTTCATTGTATACTCGTGAATTCAACTCGTGTAACCTGTATGTACTTTTTATGACAATAAGGGGAACTTGCATTTATATCTTAACAAGAGAAATGATGTCTTATGGTGTGTAGGTTGTGAGAGTATGGGTATGAGGTCTGAGGTTTTCTATGTGTGTTGTAGCATAAGCATATATTGTGTGACGTCTTCATAACATAGAGGTATAATGCAGGGCATTATGTTTTTAGACAAGCGTGTGCATTTTTATGGTCTGTGTTTATGGTGCTGGTTTTACCCCATAGGGTTAATGCAGTTGTTCAAATGTGATATGTTTATCGCAAATGTACCTTTTTTCCATGTGTATATACCATATAGTGGAATTGTGATGAGTGAACATTGCATCCCAGTATGGAGTAAGGTTTATGTTGTATGCATTGGCCTTGGTCACAAGGTTTCATAATTTTGTTTTTCCATGGGGGAGGGGGTTAGTGGAGGTAGGAGGCATGGTGCCAATACTATTGTATGCTGCAACCATTGTACTAGTTGCTCATGTATTTATTGGTGGGTTGCTTGTTAGGTAACCTTTGTGTTATGCAAGGTGTCTTGTCTTCAAGACCTGGTGTAGTGGCCGGTTGAGTTAAAGTTTATACCACGCACATTGTATCTTGTGTACCTATCCATGTTTATATAGGCATGAGTGGGTTCTAATAACATTGATAATGTGCTATGCATTGTGTGTGTTTAGGTAGGAGTGTGTATTTATTTTGTATTGTTTATGGTATAGGTTATTTTCCCTATTATAGTTAATGTTCAGTTGTTTATATGCGATATGTTTATTGTGAGTGTAATGTTTATCCTTTGTGTTATGGTTTATATGTATTTCGGCCTTGGTCACAAGGTATGATATTCTTGTTATGTTGTGTTTTAAATATATAATAAAAAATTATATCCTGCCTTGACTTGACTTACAATAAATTGAGACTATAACAATAACCAAATCTTTTAAATACCTGTACTCTAGTCCTACCATAGAGGATGATTACTCATGGCTGGTGGTAACCTTCTGTGGTATGCGGTATTGACGTTCCAATGGTAGATTCGAGATGGAGTTGAATCTTGATTGAGTCGAGTAATCCTGGCAAGGTCGCCACTTGTGAAGGCTTACTCAGCCCTGTAACAACTTCAGTATTACCAAGGCTGGCTCCTCCTCAGGAAAATTAATGAATAGAAAAAGAATAATAACAGTCAAATATAAACGCTTTATTACTTAGAAATGAAAATATAAAACAATTAAATATGAATTTTTATCCTACTTGAAAGAGAAATGAAAAATTAAATATAAAAATAATGTCTGAATTCAACGATAATATATACAGTTAGACTGGGGTGTCTGATGTTGTTGACAGAGCGTGTTGTAGAAATTGTAGCCATTGCTGATGATGGGGGGGGGAGGTCACAGATGTTGAGTGACAACCCAACGACTAGTTCTTCACAGAGTCTCTAGCCTTGAATAGTCCGTCAAGATGATAGGAACACAGGTTCTTCACCACTGCAAAGATGAGAGGTAGTTGCCTGGGGTTGACTACACTTAGGTATGCAGATAAAATGGTGACGTTCCAGAACTTGGGTAAAGTTTGTCTCCTTTAACACTGTTTCTTTGGTTGCCAGATGACCCGAGCTGACATTCCAAGAGTTGTGCTGGGAGCTGCAAGTCAAGTGATTACCATTTGGTCAGAGCCCCACACGTCACCTTTCCGGGTGGAAAAAAGGGGGGAAGGATAGTGGGAGCTAGACACTGACCCTACCTTAACAAGGAGACTGGCAATCAAACTATCATCACCATATACTCGCCTTCTACTCCTATCTGTTGAACTTTTCCCTCACATCTACATAATCTAATATTTCAGGAATATCGCTAGTATTTTCATGGGTGAAAGTTGAGAGGAAGTAGGTAATGAGAATTTTACACATATCCTTATCACTGTCAGTGATCTGACCAGAGTTACTCTTAAGTGGGCCAATCTTGTCCCTAATCTCACTTCTGCATACCTGAAAGAATTCTTTTGGGTTAGTCTTTGAATCCCTTGCGACCTTAGCCTCATAATCTCTTTTTGCTTTTCTTATTCCTTTCTTTATTTCTCTCTTTAATTGTATATATTGATTTCTTAGCTGCCCATCCCCCTTTTGATACACCTATATATGCCTCTCTTTTGACCAGTGAGATGTTTTAATCTATTGTTCATCCATTTGGGATAATTTTTGTTAGATCTAATTTCCCTACTCAGAACACAAGTTGTCTGGGCAGCTCGAACTATGCTCTGAAAAACGTCATATTGGCAACCAAGATCACCTATCTGACCCATAGTCAGGACATCTCAATTTAGCCCACCCAGGTAATTTTTCAGGTGCATGAAGTCGGCCAAGCGAAAATCTGGGGCAGAGATTTGAGTGCAGTTATCTGGGTAATTCCATGATATATTGAAACTAAGTGATTTATGATCACTCTCCCCAAGCTCATCATTAACCTCAAGATTATTAATTAGTGAATCTTTGTTGGCGAGAACCAAGTCAAGCAGATTGTTTCCTCTAGTTGGTTCTGTCACAACCTGTTCTAGAAAGCAATCCTGAACCGTATCAAGAAAGCCACTAGACTCAAGATTTCCTGTCATATTGTTCCTATCAATTTGTCTAAAGTTAAAATCTCCCATTATCACAACATTTTCATATCTAGATGCCTTATGAATTTCGTCCCATAACAGCTTACTACCCTCCCTATCAAGGTTTGGTGTCCTATAAATCACACCCAAAATTAATTTGTCATGTCCCTTGAGAAACTGTTGCCAAACAGATTCTGTGTTCGATGTTTCTAATCTTATGTCTAAGACAACAATTTAAATTTTCTCTGACTTACATCGCCACTCCACCACCCTTCCTGTTGACCCTATCAGTGTGGAATAGTTTATAACCCTGGATGTTGCATTCAGAAGGTATTTCTCTATCTTTCAGGTTGAACCAGGTCTCTGTTATACCAATAATGTATATATTACCTACACTTGGCTCATCTATCTTGTTTCTTAGACTCCTACTATTTGTATAGTAAACCTTAAGGGAGCTAGCTAGTCACTAATTGCTCTCTACTGTCTCCTTTGTTGATCAATTGATTTGCCATTACTAGCAACTTTATTTTGAATATTGTCTTTTAAACATATCCCTGAGGTATCCCGGTAATAACTGCTGTTTTTAACCCTAATGCTGCAGCCTGATTGTTTCCCACAAACACCCATACCTCTATAATCTATCAGTTTAAATTTCTAGACAAGTCATCAATTACCCTCTCAATTGAATTGGCTAATGCAACCACTCCATCCCTAGAGAGATGAACCCCATCCCTTGCATACATCAACATATCCGAACCATTTAGCTCTATTAGGGAGGATTGTGTTAAGCAGTCTTGTTTCAAAAAATTCCATGTATAGGTTACTAAGAACAGGTGAAAGAGGATTTCCC